>NC_136876.1:49086654-49306654 GCF_949152265.1 Phoxinus phoxinus
TGTCTCACACTCTTCCTCTGGCCTGTCTCACACTCTTCCTCTGGCCTGTCTCACACTCTTCCTCTGGTCTGTCTCACACTCTTCCTCTGGCCTGTCTCACACTCTTCCTCTGGCCTGTCTCACACTCTTCCTCTGGTCTGTCTCACACTCTTCCTCTGGCCTGTCTGTCTCACACTCTTCCTCTGGCCTGTCTGTCTGTCTCACACTCTTCCTCTGGTCTGTCTCACACTCTTCCTCTGGTCTGTCTGTCTCACACTCTTCCTCTGGCCTGTCTCACACTCTTCCTCTGGTCTGTCTCACACTCTTCCTCTGGTCTGTCTGGCCTGTCTCACACTCTTCCTCTGGCCTGTCTCACACTCTTCCTCTGGCCTGTCTCACACTCTTCCTCTGGCCTGTCTCACACTCTTCCTCTGGCCTGTCTCACACTCTTCCTCTGGCCTGTCTCACACTCTTCCTCTGGCCTGTCTCACACTCTTCCTCTGGCCTGTCTCACACTCTTCCTCTGGCCTGTCTCACACTCTTCCTCTGGCCTGTCTCACACTCTTCCTCTGGTCTGTCTGTCTCACACTCTTCCTCTGGTCTGTCTCACACTCTTCCTCTGGTCTGTCTCACACTCTTCCTCTGGTCTGTCTCACACTCTTCCTCTGGTCTGTCTGTCTCACACTCTTCCTCTGGCCTGTCTCACACTCTTCCTCTGGCCTGTCTCACACTCTTCCTCTGGCCTGTCTCACACTCTTCCTCTGGTCGGTCTGTCTCACACTCTTCCTCTGGTCGGTCTGTCTCACACTCTTCCTCTGGTCGGTCTGTCTCACACTCTTCCTCTGGTCGGTCTGTCTCACACTCTTCCTCTGGTCGGTCTGTCTCACACTCTTCCTCTGGTCGGTCTGTCTCACACTCTTCCTCTGGTCGGTCTGTCTCACACTCTTCCTCTGGTCTGTCTCACACTCTTCCTCTGGCCTGTCTCACACTCTTCCTCTGGCCTGTCTCACACTCTTCCTCTGGCCTGTCTCACACTCTTCATCTGGCCTGTCTCACACTCTTCCTCTGGCCTGTCTCACACTCTTCCTCTGGTCTGTCTCACACTCTTCCTCTGGCCTGTCTCACACTCTTCCTCTGGCCTGTCTCACACTCTTCCTCTGGTCGGTCTGTCTCACACTCTTCCTCTGGTCGGTCTGTCTCACACTCTTCCTCTGGTCGGTCTGTCTCACACTCTTCCTCTGGTCGGTCTGTCTCACACTCTTCCTCTGGTCGGTCTGTCTCACACTCTTCCTCTGGTCGGTCTGTCTCACACTCTTCCTCTGGTCGGTCTGTCTCACACTCTTCCTCTGGTCTGTCTCACACTCTTCCTCTGGCCTGTCTCACACTCTTCCTCTGGCCTGTCTCACACTCTTCCTCTGGCCTGTCTCACACTCTTCATCTGGCCTGTCTCACACTCTTCCTCTGGCCTGTCTCACACTCTTCCTCTGGTCTGTCTCACACTCTTCCTCTGGCCTGTCTCACACTCTTCCTCTGGCCTGTCTCACACTCTTCCTCTGGCCTGTCTCACACTCTTCCTCTGGCCTGTCTCACACTCTTCCTCTGGTCTGTCTCACACTCTTCATCTGGCCTGTCTCACACTCTTCCTCTGGCCTGTCTCACACTCTTCCTCTGGCCTGTCTCACACTCTTCATCTGGCCTGTCTCACACTCTTCCTCTGGCCTGTCTCACACTCTTCCTCTGGTCTGTCTCACACTCTTCCTCTGGCCTGTCTCACACTCTTCCTCTGGCCTGTCTCACACTCTTCCTCTGGCCTGTCTCACACTCTTCCTCTGGCCTGTCTCACACTCTTCCTCTGGCCTGTCTCACACTCTTCCTCTGGTCTGTCTCACACTCTTCATCTGGCCTGTCTCACACTCTTCCTCTGGCCTGTCTCACACTCTTCCTCTGGCCTGTCTCACACTCTTCCTCTGGTCTGTCTCACACTCTTCCTCTGGCCTGTCTCACACTCTTCCTCTGGTCTGTCTCACACTCTTCCTCTGGCCTGTCTCACACTCTTCCTCTGGCCTGTCTCACACTCTTCCTCTGGCCTGTCTCACACTCTTCCTCTGGCCTGTCTCACACTCTTCCTCTGGTCTGTCTCACACTCTTCATCTGGCCTGTCTCACACTCTTCCTCTGGCCTGTCTCACACTCTTCCTCTGGCCTGTC
Organism: Phoxinus phoxinus; assembly: GCF_949152265.1. Classification (NCBI taxonomy): domain Eukaryota; kingdom Metazoa; phylum Chordata; class Actinopteri; order Cypriniformes; family Leuciscidae; genus Phoxinus; species Phoxinus phoxinus. The sequence goes on from NC_136876.1 coordinate 49,088,841, forward strand.
TCACACTCTTCATCTGGCCTGTCTCACACTCTTCCTCTGGCCTGTCTCACACTCTTCCTCTGGTCTGTCTCACACTCTTCCTCTGGCCTGTCTCACACTCTTCCTCTGGCCTGTCTCACACTCTTCCTCTGGCCTGTCTCACACTCTTCCTCTGGCCTGTCTCACACTCTTCCTCTGGCCTGTCTCACACTCTTCCTCTGGTCTGTCTCACACTCTTCATCTGGCCTGTCTCACACTCTTCCTCTGGCCTGTCTCACACTCTTCCTCTGGCCTGTCTCACACTCTTCCTCTGGTCTGTCTGCAGGTGGTCCAGTGCTCCAGCATCCCCTGCTCCATTAGCGACCCCTCAGAGTGTCTGTGGACGGACTGGGTGGTGGAGGGAACGGTCCAGGGCACTCAGGCTCAGCTCTACACCTGTGTGAAGAGGACCGACAGCAGCTGTGCCTGGTACCGGGGATCCACTCCGCCCAAAAAAGATTTCATGGACATTGAGGAACCATAAACTAGTCCTCGGTTTCATCAGTCGTTCAGAAACTCCCCTAAACACTCACACCTTAACTCTGCAGATCTCAGCAAATCAGGACATAAAATGTCTCGGCCATGAAGGACTCAAAAAGAAAAGAAGGACTCCCAAATAAAAAGATATAGATGGTAATATTTTTGTAATAATATAAATAATGAATCATATTTTGTTTAAGAAAAAAAAATAAACTTAAAAGAGCACAAAGATGCCCCTCCTCCAATTTTCATCGTGGTAATATGAATTACAAATATATATGTTTAAATGGTCAAAATTTGAATATCATACATTTAATTTGTTGTTTTTAATTTAAAAAAAAATGTCTCCATACAGTATTATTCACATTATTACAGTAATACAAGTAATATGTGATGAGAATTATGCAGTGAATATAATGCAAAGTCATCTGGTGTTCTGTGTTGTTCTGTTGACTTCAGTGTGAAGTGTGATGCTGGCATTCCTGTGTAATATTACCCAGACATTCGGTCGCATGTTAATAATATATATCAAGTGAATCTTACCTCTAGTGTTGGAGTATTTTTATGACAGGCAGAACAGTTTCTCTTAAGCACTTTGAGAACCCAAATGTTGTTGTGTTTTGTTTTTTTTGTAATATTGTTGCTCACCAATAAAGAGGAAATTGATTACAACATTGATGTTCAGTTCCTCAAGCACAGGCACTACACATTTATATTTGTCTCCAAACCAACTTCAAGCATTAAAGCAGAAGATTTTTAAGATCATGTCCAAACTTTTGACTGGTAGACTATCTCAAATTATTATATAAATAAATGTATAATTTCTTTATGGTGGCATTTTCTACAGAATGTTGACGTACAGTTTTCTTCTTTTTTTTTAAAACAACGTATTTTGTAAAACAGAAAGTAAAGAAGTAACCGGCATATGAACTCTTGAAGGTTTTAAGAGAATATATAACTTGGATTGGTTTTTGTTTAACATTTTGTCACTGCATAATTTCCACATTTCATAGTTTTGACTTAACTATTATGGAGAAAATATGAATAAAACAGAATAGGTAATAATCAGAATAAGTGTATGCAGAGCATTGCTTGAGTTCATTAGTGTGTAAGGTATATTGTCAGTAAGATGTGAACTCTATACTGTACTGTGCATATAGAAACATACATAGATCTGGCACTAATTTATGAAATATATACAGGACTTTCATGCAGAAAATATATGTATAGTGTTCTTTCTTTCTTTCTTCTTTTGTAACTTGAAGGTAATATAAAGTATTGGTAAAATTAGTTCATCTTATGACTCTGCACTCAAATTTTCCCCATGATATTTTTGTACATTTGTGTTAATTTCCCTTATGATTCATGCAACAACTTTATTTTTAAGTGAGATTTCCAGTTCTTCCTCTTGGGAAGACTTGCTGAGAGCTAAAGCCTTTGCTTGCCTTTTAAAGTTTATTAATACTCATTAAACTGTTATGGTATTCATGAATAAAACAGCAGAAAAGTCAAATGCATTATTATTTTTCAGTATATCTGTTCAGTGATGTACATATGATGCAGCACATTGTCCATGTTTTTCACCTCTTCGATGGTGTTTTGTTTAAAGAACAGTGATTGTTTTGCTGGCATAATAATACATACTGAGGTATTATTATCTGGTATTATGTTGCAACCTGTCGCAGAATAAGAAACATAGATATTATTGTTGATTAGTAGTGATTTTACTCCGCTATTGAACCATTAATAACCTTGGTTTGATCTGACACGAGACATTGAAATCCTGTGGGAAACTGCTATCCCACTGAGCACTGCTGCTGTTTTCTACTTATTATCCACTGTGACGTAGAAAAGAGGAAAAAGATTCATCATAGAATTGTACAAAGCTCAAAGTTTAGCATTTCAGCTCATATAGGATATATATGAAAATATAGGATAGCTTATATGACATTATAGACAATATAGTAATTCATCATTGTGTAAGATGTATGTTATTTATTGCTTCCAAAAAAAAACCTAATAGTTGACAATATTAACAATATAAATGCATAAACAATGAAATTATAAAGGCAACATGTTGTCTTACAATATAGGCAAAAAAAAAAAAAAAAAATGGCACAAATTTGCAGTCACAATTTTTTCTTCAGATTTATACATATAGCCTATAAGTTAGTATACAATTTTACAAATTATACACACAATATACAACTTATTAAGTAAAACGTCCAGATTTAAAAAAAATAAAAAAATAAAAATGAATTTCAATATATGCCATTCAATTTGTGATTTGTAATAAATATATATTTAAATGACAATATATATATATATATATATATATATATAATTCATATATAAAGCCAGAATATGAAATTAAATATATATACTGTTATATATAACAGTTATATACAAATTGTATATAACTGTTATATATAACAGTATATATATATATATATATATATATATATATATTTAATTTATATATTTTAATTATATATATTTATAACAGTATATTATATATATTGTATATAACAGTTTTGTATACAGTATAATATATTGTATAATACATATATATAATATAAACACAAACATGTATGTTGAATTAATGAATTAAATATTAATATTTAATTTAATATAATTCATTTATTTAATGTATTATAATTAATTTAATTTATAATAACATTGCATTAATAACATTAATAAAAAAGAAAAAAGAGAGAAGGCTGCTCTCTTTTTTCTTTTTTTAGCGCCCTCTATGTAGACTCCAGTTTACAATATATAACCTATATATATATATATTTTCTTTTTTTTAAATGGCAAACAACATGTTGCCTTTATAATTTAATTGTTATGCATTTATATATTTGAAGGCAAAATGTTGTTTGCTAAATATATTTTTAAATAGGCTATATATTGTAAAAAAGGGCACAAATTTGAAGATTTTTTTTACAAATTAGACACACAATATACAACTTATTAAGTAAAACGTCCAGATTTTTAAAATGTTATAATATTTTTATTTCAATATATGTCATTCAATTTGTGATTTGAAATAAATATATATTTATATGACAATTATATATATATATATATACAAGCAAATTATATTATATAAACACAAACGTGTATGTTGAATTAATGAATTTAATTTAAATATTTAATTTAATATACATTTAATTTAACTTATTATATTTCTTTTAATTTATAATAACATTGCCAGCCTTCTCTCTTTCTTTCTTTCTTTCTTTTCTTTTTTTTTTTAGCGCCCTCTATGTAGACTCCAGTTAAAAAATCCCTGGCAACACAGTGACAGAAAGGCAACCTTCCGTCCGCCCGAGGAAAGCAATTCTTGAATTGAAAGGATCCATGTTAAAAGTTAGACAGCAATCGATTCACGCCCTCTGATTGGACACTGTAGCGATGAATGAAGTGTGTCGTCACGGTCGTTCTCAAACCCGATTGGCCGCTCCGTCACGTCAATCACGCCTGCACACGCCCTTTCATAATGCAGCATGGGGGAGAGAACGTAACAAAATGAAGGCTTCGTAGCGGAATACAGTCTCAACATCAAAACACATCAAACGATTCGCGATCGTTCACGGATGGGTACGTATCTGATGTTATTCGCATGCGTTTGGTGACAAAGTATATACAAATGACTGCTGGTTCCCGAGAAAACGCCTATGTATGTGAGGGCTAGAAGCAGCACATTGCAGCAGTTTGAACGCCACGTTCGCTTTGTGAGGCGGTTCGGGTCAGGAAGTGAAGCGGTGTATACCGGCAGTAAACCGCCCGCGAGTGTTGTCGCTACATTTCCCCAGCGTTAAACGCACAAATGTGGCGAAACGTCGAAGAAACCCGCACTGTTTACGCTTAAGCGGATGCTAAACTAGCGCGCTAGCTTGTGTGACTAGCAGCTCTAAAGTAACTAGCGACTGCGGCGCGTATTCTGACGCGACCCGCGCAAAACACACTCTCCACGTTGACATTAATAGCGTAGTCTTGTGGTTAACAACCCGAGCTGGTAAGTAGAGTTGTGTCCTTGATCATCACATGTTTCTGAGGACTAAATCCCCATTAACCGCATCATAATAAACGCCAGCTACATGAAATACTGCCACGCACGTGTGGATATTGTGCGGCGTAATGGTAGAGGATACATTTCTAGGCTGTGTGTGTGTGTGTGTGTCACAAAACATGTATCTGCTGTCTGTCTACCCAGAGCTCAGCTGCACGTGTTGTACTTGTAATGGCCAAAACTGCTGTCTAGCCAACATTACACGATTCGAGACTTCATGAACCGAATAGAGAAACATTAAGTGCATTTTAATAACCTAACTGTCTAAAAAAGAAGATTAAAACACGACATGCAGTGGTTTAGAAAGACTAGTAGGGATTAGGATGTACCAGTTAAAGGCCACATGAGTCCTCATTGCACTGGACACGTGGTTTTAGCCGGATATAGGGCTACACTTTAGACTTTACCTCAGCGAGATACTGGGCAAGGCTTTTTGTGTTCGTGTTACATGTACTTACTGCAGTAATATGGGGTTATTATTGTTGCAATATTCCAAATAAATAGATTAATATTCACAAATAAATGTAAAGAAATTCACAAAAATGTATCGAATAAATGTTAAGAGTTTCACAAAAAATTATACAATTCGCAAATAAATTAAATGAGATTTGCAAATAAATAAAATATTTACAAATGTGTTTATTTGGGAATCGGCTCCTGTGCTTTTGAAAATCGATGCACACATTTGTTAAGAAAAGCATTTGTGAATTTTTTTGTGAAACTCTTTAACATTTATTTGTGGATCTTAATCTATTCATTTGTGAATTCGATAAATTTTTGTGAATCTCTTAACATTTATTTGTGAATATTAATCTATTTATTTGGAATATTGCAACAATAATAACCCCATACAGTAAATTATGCATAATTATTTATGTAACTAACTTATGGAAGTTTGTTTCCGCCACAGCGTACAAAATCAAAAACTTTTCGTCTCACCATTCTGCCTTTTTTTCTTTCTCGGAGAGAACTTTTTCTTTCTTTCTGATATAAACTCACAATTGTAAGAAAGCAGTCAGAATTGCGTGATATAAATTCACAATTGCGAGTTATAAACTCATAATTCTAAGAAAAAGTCAGTCTTGTTTTTCTCAGGATTGCACTTTATACCTTGCAATTGTGACTGACTATATTTTATGTTGAGAAAATAAGATAAAAAGTCTCAATTATCTTTTTTAAATGTTTTATTCTGTGGCGGTAAGTAACAAGCTTCCATACTAAATAACCCTATAGTAAGTATGATGTTTATTAATATTACTAATTAAAGAACTTCAATGTTCAAATATATAATTACACTATAACAACGACACCTTAAAATAATGGGTTTTACTTTAATAAGGTGTAATTATTTATTTAAATACTGAGTAATAATAATTAACTATGTACTTACTATAGGATTAGGGTTTGGTTGAGGGTTAGTTGCATATAATTATGCATAATTTACTGTTATTACTAGTATATGTTGTAACAAGGACACCTTTAAATAAAGTGTAACCAGATACTGTACCATTGACGTATGGAGTAAATTAATAATTTATTTTGATGTAAATCTCTCATGGCGTATGTCAATAATGTTGAGGAATACAATACAAGTTGGTAAAACACATTAATAATTGTAATTTTTTAACATTTCATAACTTTGTTTTTCCATGTAGGCTTTCTCAAGCCCCTTTCACACAGAGCATTGATCCCAGAAAATGGCCACATAATTGCTAGAGTGCCTTCTGTGTGAACGCAAACACATCCCGGGATTGATGGCGACCTGCTAATATTGCCGGCATCAGTCCTGGGACGCTTTTTGTCAGGAAAAAAACGCAGGATCAGTGTCGTAAAGGGGTGTGTTGTAGTGTCATCGCAATGACGTAGTAGCCTAATTGTGCGACTCTCTGATCGGGGAATTTAACACTAGCGTTCACATCTTGAAGTCACGTGTCTTTACGGGATGTGTGTGTGTGTGAACGCACGCACAGATTCCAGAAAATCACTGAATGTGAATAAGCCAAAATCAAACTATCCCAAATAATCAGTGTATTTTCTGGAATCTCAGTGTGAAAGGGGCTTTAATGGATTTGTCAATTGGTATAACCAGTATTTTTCATAAAAAATAATATCTTTATATACAGGAAAATGTATGTGGAATAAAATGTATTAATCTAGTTTAGTGTAATAACATGGTTTTAAATATTTTTTTACATAATTTTTCAAAGATTAGGCTATTTAGAAAAATTAGGGGCACTGATTAGATTAATTACAGTTTTTTTTTCAGCATATGTCCTGCCAAATATTGCAAAAACTGATAAAAAAAATTACATTTAGAGATAACTCTAATAAAATCTATTTCTGTGTGATAGGCCTATATTAAAATGAAGTAATTATTTCTATGAGTACACTTTAATGCCATCTAGGTGGATAAAATATTTAATATTTCTCATGCTTTGGCAGTTACACCATTTGACACATTCAGTCTTAACTTTCGTAAAAAAAAAAATGGTGCAAATGTCATTTTTAAGTACATTATGTACATTTTAACATACCTGATGTATGCTTTTAAAACAAGTTTTTAGAAGATTTTAGAATTTCTCATCTTGACAAACCTTATCTGTCACTTAACATTAAAACGTGCTGTATGTTGTTTTTGAGAGTCCAATGCTAATTGCTAATAGGTTGTTCTTGTGTCCTAACGGCAGTTCTTTTGTGTGTCGTTTTACCGTGGTAGCCAGCTGTAGTTACTTAATTTATCGTGTTCATGACAATGGTGGCGAAACTGACCTTTGATTGACAGGCGATCTAACCAATCAAAACGCAGAATCCGCCATTTTGTCCGACAAACAAACCATACAGGAGAGTGGTAGTAGATTAGCGATGGTGGACTTAAACTTGAAAAATTGTGTTTGTTGACGTCTTTCCGCGGTTGAAACGACATGCCTTCAGATGTTCGTTCATGTTTGTTTAGTGCTATAACTAGTAGTGAAGAGGATCGGTTCACGTGCTGCTTGATTAAAGAGACACAAAATGAAATTTATTGTTTGAAATTCTTAAAAAATACAATTTTAAAGCTAGACTTTTTTTTTTTTCCTACTGAAGGTAGTAATCTGCTCTGTTGTCAGTGTCGTCATGAATTTTTAACATGATGTGTGGCTTGAGAGCGCCATGGCTTGGCGGACGTAGCAACAGTAACTAAGGGGGGCGGGTCTTTGCGAAGGGTCAATTGAGTTTTTGTTTCCAATAGAAAATAAATGAAAGGAGTTTAAAGTGGGGCGTCTTTAGACTTTAACTGCGGCTCAACCCCTTTATAAAAGTCTTCATAACGACCTGAGAAAGTCTTTCTCCGCAGTATATCAAGCTAGCAGTGCTGAATTAATCACGCTTTTGATATAATCGGTCAAACGGTATTTCATTTCGTTTAGCCTACACAGTTCAGTTTCAGCGGCTGGTTTCTCAGACCATAGTAACGGGATACTACACGAGACAGAAAACAAAAAGAGCGCTGGATGAAGTGGATATCTAAGCTACTTTTTATTTTATTTATTATTTATTTAGTCCATATATAAACTTGCAAATGTCTCCTATTGTTTTTCAGTGATGAACGAGCTCTTTATTGCGGCTGACTCAACTGCTGGGAAGGACAGTTTATGTCTGTATATATTAATAATAGTATCAAAATGTGATTTTTTTTTTTTTTTTTTTTAAGGGCCCAAGCACCGATTTATGACTCCTATAATATATGTGAGTTCCTTTATAGAGTTATATTGTATTTTATTATTCCATTTAGTCAATAATGAAATCATTCTAGCGTTAACTTGATATGTAGCCTAATTTCTCTGTGAAATCTGAGTTTCTTTGAGCACAAACTGATTAAATTGGGATCATATTTATAGAGTCTGTGTTCACGCTCTGAGATCTGCTGTTGAATACGCACGTAAACCGCGTGAGGAGATGGTGCTGGTGAGAGCGGGTGTCTCGATGCGCACGGGCGCGTGCGGTTACATCAGTGTTTCGCAGGACCAAGTGCACGTGAAGGTCAGCCTGCCCTTGTGGCTCTGATGTGTGCAGCTCTGCTCGGTACGTCAGCACCAGACCTGATGAGTAAGACCATGCAGAACACAACTCGGCCTTTACTGCTCATCTGTGTCCTCCTGAATGCACCAAACGTGCAGCTTATATATACATATATTTATATATATATAATTCTGTGCATCTAATCAGGCTTTTAAAGCCAGATAAAAGAGATGCTTTGTGATTATTTGGGTTTCACTTGTATTTTAAGGTGTCCTTGTTACAGTGTAATTATATATTTAAGTACTGTGTAATATTAAGTAACTAAATGTATTTACTATAGGGTTAGGGTTTTGTTGAGGGCTATTTGCATGTAATTATGCATAATTTACTGTTATTACTATGGTTAGTGTGCATGTAACATATGTAACAAAGACACTGTAAAATAAAGTTTTACCACATATACTTAATAAAGGGTTTTATATAGATGGATGGATGGATGGATGGATAGATAGCCTGGGATCTGATCTTACCGTTTGATCATTTGAATACATTGTCATTCTCGTTTTAATGTCTTTTCCTGTGTAATCCTTTTTTTTTTTTTAAATGATGTAAAAAAAAACGGTAATAACTTTTACAAAAAGGCTGTCATTTTTTTATGTTATTTAATGCATAAACTAACAATGAGCAATGTATGCTACAGTAGGCTATTTATTAATCTTCGTTAACTTGGGTTTATAAAAATACAACCGTTAATTTTTAGGTAATTTTAGCTTCATTAAATAATACTAGCAACGGTTGATTTTTAATAATGTATCGGTACATTTACTTTATTTGAGATTAATAAGTGCTTTAGAAATATTTTTAATTAGTTCATGTTAGGGCTGTAAACGATTAATCGCGATTAATCGCATCCAAAATAAAAGTTTTGTGTTTACATAATATATGTGTGTGTACTGTGTAGAATTATTATGTATAAATACACACACATGTATATATTTAAGGAATATTTGCATTTATATACTGTATATACATTTATATAATTTATATTATATATAAATATTTTATATATAATATAACCAATTTTTCTTAAATATATACATGATTGTGTGTGTTTTTATATATATAAATAATTATACACAGTACACACACATATTATGTAAACACAAACTTTTATTTTGGATGCGATTAATCGTGATTAATCTTTTGACAGCCCTAATAGTGATTAATCGAATCCAAAATAAAAGATTGAGTTTACATAATATATGTGTAATTGGTCTGTCTGAAAAATTATTGGCTGCTTGTAAACGTAGTCACTGTTGGAAAACACTCTTATTAGAATAGATTTAGTTTTACCTTTAAAAAGGGCATTTCCCCCCCTACTTTTATTAAATGTATGCTCCATCTTTCAACGCAGCGTTAGTTCCAGTGAAAGGGACTCTTAATGCTTCAGCATACCAAGACATTTTCATAATCCCAATTTTGTGGGATCAGTTTAGGGATCCTGTCCCAACATGACCAGTGCTCAAAGCACGGCCCATAAAGACATGTTTGGATGAGTTTGGTGTGGAGGAGCTTGACTGGCCCGCACAGAACCATGACCTCGACACATTTGGGATGAACTGGAACCGAGATTGTGAGCCAGGCTTTCTCTTCCATCATCAGTGCCTGACCTCACAGACGCTCTACTGGATGAATGTGCAAAAATTCCCACAAAACACTCAAAAATCTTGTGGAAAGCCATCCCAGAAAAGCGAGAGGGGGACCAACTCCAAATGTGACCCTGGACTGCAATTATTTTTAAAATTGAGATTTATACATCACATGAAAGCTGAATAAATAAGCTTTCCATTGATGTGTGGTTTGTTAGGATAGGACAATATTTGTCCGAGAATTATTTGAAAATCTGGAATCTGAGGGTGCAAAAAAATCTAAACATTGAGAAAATCTCCTTTAAAGTTGTGCATTTATGTTCACGATTCACTCACACAAATACATGTTTTATATATTTACGGTAGGAAATTTACACTATCTTCATGGAACATGATCTTTACTTAAAGTATTAGTTCACTTTTTAAAAAAAAAACATTTGCTGATAATTTACTCACCCCGATGTCATCCAAGATAGTTTCGCTAGATAAGACCCGTATTCATCGTCTGGTGTCGTTTAAAGCCCTTTGAAGCGGCGCTGACACTGTCATTTGGACCTTGACCCGTTTGGGGCCCATTGACGTCCATTATATGGAGAAATGTTTATCAAAAACCTTAATTTCTGTTCGACTGAAGAAAGAAAGACATGGACATCTTGGATGACGTTGGGGTGAGTAAATTATCAGCAAAAGTGTTTTAAAAAAGTGAACTAATCCTTTAATATCCTAATGATTTTTGGCATAAAAGAAAAATGGATAATTTTGACCCATACAGTGTATAGTTGACTATTGCCACAGATACACACCGGTGTGACTCCAGACTGGTTTTGTGATCCAGGGTCACACACATTATTAAGTGCATTTAAAATATGGTCATCATTACAGTCCCTGTTGGTGTAATGGTCAGGAGTCGTCCCAATGCTGTGGTCCACACACTGTGTAGTCACTAGTAGATGAGCTGTGTCCATTTAGCTAGAAGGGAGTAGGGCTGGGCAAAAAAAATCTATTTTTCGATTAATCTATTTTTAAAATGTGGTCGATTCGAAATCGATTCTCAAAGGGTAAAAAAAATAGTTTTTTTTTTTCTTATTTATTTACCTATCACCCAAAAGCCAGTATTAGTTTTCCTACACTGTTCATAGGCTTGCAGTCTCCATGTTACAGAGAACGCTGTGAGGTTTTATGTTAGTTTTATCTTGAAACATAAAATTACCTGATCCTGATTGATCAAGGCATGCGACTGTTCTGACTTGTTATTCATTGTATGCATTTGAAGTTGGGTTTTAATGTACGCATAGGCCTATACAGGTTTGTGGCTCGATTTCTTTTTATTAATTAACCACTTATAAACTTGTTCACCGTTTAAAAAAAAAAGAAATATAGGATTTTTGTATTAAATCTATATTCATTGAGTCGAATCTGGAATCAAAATTGAATCGAAATCGAATTGAATTGGAACATCTGAATCGATACCCAGCCCTAGACGGGAGAGTGTGTCATTGCACTGGGGATGATGATCGCACATCTGGTCTCTTTGTTGACGACAGCCGCAGTGAGTCCAGGCCACTGCAGTGAATCTGAAGATATGAAGTGACCGTTTGAGAAATATGTCATTTTTCAAAGATAATGCGATGATTGATGCCTCACAGTTCATCGTTTATTCCTGTACTTAGTGATTTAAACAATGTGATCGCCGAAGTTTAATGTTTGTATCATTTATTTGGTGTGATTTTCTGTGTTGATGCAAGTCTGGTTCCTGATCGTTCGGATGGCCTGTCCGTGTCTGTAGCGGCGTCTTCTGTTCAGGCTCAGCGGCACCTGATGGGTGTGTGCACTCTTTGCCTATGGCGGCGCGGTTGCGGTTATGTAACTAGACACCTGCCACATCCCTGACTGTTCACCTTTGGGATTTTGTTCAGACACAATGTTTGGATGTTGTTGCGTTTCATGTAGCCTTGTGTTATTAGCTGTCGAAGCGTGCTCAAGCTGTTAGTGTGGTTAGAGGACGTGTTGTGTTACTGATGGCTTGATTGGTTTAACACATTTACACAGGCTCATGTTTTTTCCGAATGCGTCTCGCTTGGTTTGCCAGATAAGGTTGACATAAAGATATCTATTGGAATGACTTCCAATCAGATTTGTTGATCTGGATGAACTTTAAACTTGCTTTGAAGAATGGAAAATCATTGTTATACTGGATTTTTTTTTTAACCAAGTAATGCATGTATGCAAGTTTTTAAACAAAATTTTTAAAAACCTGTTTTTCCTCATCAGTGACGCACAATGCCGATAGTGGACAAGCTCAAAGAGGCCCTGAAGCCGGGCCGCAAGGACTCCAACGATGAAGGCGACCTCAACAAGTTGCTGGCTTCATCCGCCAAGAAAGTGCTGCTGCAGAAGATCGAGTTTGAGCCGGCCAGCAAAGGCTTCAGCTACCAGCTGGAAAACCTCAAAACCAAATATGTGATCCTGAATCCCAAGAATGATGGGGCGGCGGCACAGAGACCGTCTGAACCTGCTCAGATCAAGAGGCAAAGTAAGACCCCCAAGACTTTTTAAGGCACATTTCTCAGGGTCGTTTTATTATTGTTAAGAAGTGGGGATGTCAACGATTAATCGACGATCAATTAATTGTCGATAATACATTTAATCGATACAACTTCTCGATCATCGATTAAGCAGGTTCATGCGCTGCTCAACCGCGAAACAAAGTGAGCACGTTTTGTTTGGAACCATTTTACGCCTACATTATGACTATAAGTTTGCGTGTTCATTCGCAGCCTTTTGTTTTGTGGTTGTCTGGTTAGCCGGTCACACGGCTTTCATAGTTTTCAGTTACGTGACTGGTGCAGAGACCTGGAGTGTTATTTACATTTTTTATTTAGTTGTATTCATTTTTTTTTTTTTTTTACATCGTCTACTGTCAACAATGAAGCAGAGCTTACAAAGAACTCAATTTAAAATCCAAGCATCTTTTAGTTTCTTCAACTTAAGCTACATCTTTTAGTCAACGTAGCGAACTCGTTTGACGAACTTAAACCCGATGCAAAATCTGCATGGGGAAATCTTTTGCCCTCATGTTAAATTCCTGATAGCATGGTTTACTGTTGAAATGACTGGATTTTGCCAGTGAAAATTCACTGTACAATGGTAAATGTGACCTTAATACTGCACATCATATCACCAAATACCATGTGCATAGTTTTACATTTGATCTTCATATGATTTATAATGCAAATAAAGGTGTTTTTCTTCTAATAAACTGGTCTCCTCTTTTCCGTCAGTGTCGGAGAGCCTGAGCGTTGGCCAGAGCGATGGGATCCCAGCTCCTCAGAAGATGCTCTTCCCGGGGAACAAGCTGTCCATGAAGTGGGAGCGAGTGTATCGGGTTGGAGCCGGACTCCACAACCTTGGCAACACCTGCTTCCTCAACTCCACTGTGCAGTGTCTCACCTACACCCCCCCGCTGGCCAACTACCTCCTCTCGAAGGAGCACAGCCGATCCTGTGAGAAAGCACTTCACTCAGCACAGTCTACGCTAGTATGGCAATGTTTGACCTTCAGCATTGTGGTTGTAGCGAACATTAGCGCTCGACGGGGTGGTAGTTACCAGGGATGTGACCGAAGCCTAAACCTGAATTCGGAAAGGCACTGAAAATTAATAGCGCATTCTACGGAGCCCCTCGAGGGACATGGTTAGGATTGCTACAGTAGTCAGATTTCACGTATCATGCAGTGTTAATTTCATTGACGAATAGTTTTCGTCATTATTTTTGTCAACAACATTTTTTCACAGACGAAAATGAGACGATAACTAAATAAAAAAACAGTTTTAAATGACAACTATGACGAAAATGTCAACGAATAAAAACTAAACAGGAATGTTTGGGAGGGACGATTGGAGAAGTGATCCAATCAGAACTGATTTGCGTTTGTGGTCGATGCGCACATTTGAATTGTAACGTGCTGATCTACCGGCGGCACACGAGTTGGCATGCTTGATGTCTCATAAATGGGTAAAAAATGTAAACGTCTGGCAGAAAGAGAAGAGCAGACATATGGATAGATCTGAATAAGAGTGACGACGCGAAATAACTTTATTCGGCATGTTTTTCTGTGCGAACACACACACACACACGACCCGAAGCATGCAGCCCTGCACAACAGCGCGCAAGGACTGAATTGAGCTCGTTTTCGCGTCTGAATGGACAAATACACACAACATTATGTCTAAAAGTCCGTTTTGAAGAGTATTCACGTAAACACAGTCGGTTATGTCTTTACAAAACGTACAGTTGTGAGAATATCGGATGTGCATCAGCAGTGCATTGGATCTGCACACTCGGTCTTAAAGTGACAGTGCGTAATAAACCTAATGCTGTCTGTACACTTAATATTGATCAAACAACAAAATAAAAAGAGAAAAGCATTCACTGCTCTTTAATAGCTTTAATAAGGATGAATTATTTAATTTATACAAATAAATATTTCTGCTTGAAAGAATAAAGAATGATGCATGCAAGTTAAAGACTAATCATTCATTGAAGAAAAAAAAGACTGCTCTACTTTAGGAGAAGTGTTTTTATTTAATTTCAAGATATTATTTTATGTCACAGTGCTAAATCTGTGTCTGTATTGCATGTTCAAACTTTAAAAATTATTCATATTAACAGGTTAATACATGTTTTCTACGGGAATATATAATTGGTTTGGAAATTTTTGAGAAATTCTAAATTAATGCATTACAAATTAACAAAACCCATTCGATTTTAGTCGACTAAAATCTTATTGTATTTCGTCGACTAAAACAATTCAGATGACTAAAATATGGCATTTTAGTCAAAAGACTATGACTAAAACTAAATAAAAATTTGCTGTCAAAATGAACACTGGTATCATGTGAAGATGGTTGAGCGAGATGACTGACAGGACTATTTGGTGCGCAACAGATCCTGAACTTCATTGACAAATATCTTATCTTGTAAAATGTGTGGTCATTTCTGCCGCACCCTATACACGGATAATTCGTGATCGCGAATTCGAAAGTGAAAGTAAATAGCACGCGTTCATGTTAAAAAGCTATTTCGATACCCCGCATGTTGATAGCAGCTCTCTGATGGCCACAAATTATATACAATAGTTGGCAAACTGTATAATTGCGAGAACGCACACGCATTGAAATCACCATAATATGTAGAAAGTGTCATTTTCTTTCCGAACATTATTCGTATTCGGGTTTGGGCACCGTGTAGTTACCATGTCTGCGCTTTTAACTGGATGTTTAGCTTAGCTAGCTATGTTATAATTTTAAGCTTATTTTAAAGCTTTTTTTTGTCTTTTGAAGCCACCCCTCTTGGAAGTGTTCCCCTGGTTGAGAGTATAGTTTTAAATAAGAATGCTAACATTGTAGCGGTAGCTGGTTTGTCCCATTGGATGTTTCCTGTGATTGCTGATGTAAAATCCCTCTTTTGACTCCTCCAGGTCACCAGTCTGGATTTTGCATGATTTGCGTAATGCAGAACCACATCATCCAAGCCTTTGCCAACACGGGCAATGCCATCAAACCCGTATCGTTCATCCGAGATCTGAAAAGTAAGAGCTTCCTCTAATGGCTTAGCCAAATTTGGTTCAAACAAATAGCTTTTATAAGAAATGACTTGCACGTTACAGGAAGTGCTGTTGTAGCCTGTGACTAAGTGTTGAGTCATGAAACTGTTTTCCCAGATACTCCTGGGAGTGTTGTTTCTTGTCTTGCTCCCGTTATCCACTGACTTAACCTGAATATATATATATATTTGTTTAATCCTTCAGAAATTGCTCGCCATTTTCGATTTGGGAGCCAAGAGGATGCTCACGAGTTCCTGCGCTACACCATTGATGCCATGCAGAAAGCTTGTCTGAACGGATATCCCAAGTAAGAACACACAGAGTTTGTGAGTGAAACCCACAAGAGTTTGCTTTATTGGATCGGAGGAGTGACGAGCCCTTTTGTTCACAGGCTGGACAGACAGACACAGGCCACCACGCTGGTCCATCAGATATTTGGGGGCTATTTGAGGTCAAGAGGTGAGCACAAACGCCACATGCTAACCATGATCCATTGAGCTTAAAAGGAAAATGTGATGATTTTGCTGGTTATAGATGCAAATTAAGGAGTAGACATTATAGATATCATAGGAATAATCAACAATAATAAGAATGCATGAGGATATAATTGAGATATTTCAGCCGTGTCACCCATTCTGATAGTCTTCAGTGTCACATGATTTGCTTCTCAAGAAACATTTCTGATTCTTATCAATGCCGAAAACCATTTCTGATTCTTAGTATTTTTGTGGAAACTGATAACATTTTCCCCCAGGATTTCTATGGAAGCTTGTTTCTGCCATGGAATAAAAAAAGACAATTGCAACTTTTTAATCTCACAAATTCAGATTTTTTTCTCGCAATTGTGAGTTTACATCCCACAATTCCTGGCTTTTTTTGTCTGACTGTGTGCAATATAAGCTCGCACCTGTGAGGTATGAAGTCCGAATCAAGTGTCTTTATTGTTGTGTTCTCTTGTCTTTGCAGTGAAGTGCTCGGTTTGTAAAAGCGTGTCAGACACGTATGACCCATACCTGGACATCGCTCTGGAGATTCGGGTGAGATTCTGACTTCAAGGCGCTGTGGTTCATGTCAGGATGATGAATGTCTTTTGTCCCAGGCCGAACCCTCTGAATAACATTAACTCTCCATTTCAGCAAGCGGCCAACATCGTTCGCGCTCTGGAGCTATTTGTCAAGCCTGATGTTTTGAGTGGCGAGAACGCCTACATGTGTGCCAAGTGAGTTGTACACCCATATTTATATATATCCTCAACACACATTCGTGCAGGCCAATCGAGCTCTTGACCCAGTAGGCAACCATTCACGACATTTGCATCTCTTTAGTTGTTTCTTTTCTTGCTTTAGATGTAAGAAGAAAGTCCCGGCGTCTAAGCGGTTCACAGTTCACAGAACATCAAATGTGCTGACGCTGTCACTTAAACGGTTCGCCAACTTCAGTGGAGGGAAAATTACCAAGGTATCAGCCTACACACGCCACTGCCACGCAAACGGGCCTTTAGTCTTGATCAACCCATTGATTGATGGTTTTCTGGTAGGATGTCGGCTACCCAGAGTTCCTGAACATTCGTCCGTACATGTCCCAGAGCACTGGAGATCCTGTGATGTACGGCCTCTATGCTGTGCTTGTGCACTCGGGCTACAGCTGCCATGCTGGACACTACTACTGCTACGTCAAGGTGAGCGCCGTG
This sequence comes from Phoxinus phoxinus, assembly GCF_949152265.1. Taxonomy (NCBI): domain Eukaryota; kingdom Metazoa; phylum Chordata; class Actinopteri; order Cypriniformes; family Leuciscidae; genus Phoxinus; species Phoxinus phoxinus. The sequence goes on from NC_136876.1 coordinate 49,106,356, forward strand.
TAGAAAGGCTTTTAAAGAAAACCTGCTTATTTAATCATTTCAGAAAGATTTTCTTTTTCTTTTGTTTTTTTTAAAGTGCCCTTTATTATGCTGTTTTTAAAGCTTCCTGTCTTTTGGAGGTCTCCTATAATAGGTTTATATGCATCCAAGGTCAAAAAACACCTTGTCTCTTTTTCTCTCTTAAAAATGGTTTGCTAAAAGTTTCGGTTTCTTTAAACTCCTTTCCGAGAGCCTACTCTGCTCTGATTGGTCAGATGGTCCAGTCTCTGTTGTGATTGGTCTACTCTGCTCTGATTGGTCAGATGGTCCAGTCTGTTGTGATTGGTCTACTCTGCTCTGATTGGTCAGATGGTCCAGTCTGTTGTGATTGGTCTACTCTGCTCTGATTGGTCAGATGGTCCAGTCTCTGTTGTGATTGGTCTACTCTGCTCTGATTGGTCAGATGGTCCAGTCTGTTGTGATTGGTCTACTCTGCTCTGATTGGTCAGATGGTCCAGTCTGTTGTGATAGGTCTACTCTGCTCTGATTGGTCAGATGGTCCAGTCTGTTGTGATTGGTCTACTCTACTCTGATTGGTCAGATGGTCCAGTCTGTTGTGATTGGTCTACTCTGCTCTGATTGGTCAGATGGTCCAGTCTGTTGTGATTGGTCTACTCTGCTCTGATTGGTCAGATGGCCCAGTCTGTTGTGATTGGTCTACTCTCCTCTGATTGGTCCGATGGTCCAGTCTGTTGTGATTGGTCTACTCTGCTCTGATTGGTCAGATGGTCCAGTCTGTTGTGATTGGTCTACTCTGCTCTGATTGGTCAGATGGTCCAGTCTGTTGTGATTGGTCTACTCTCCTCTGATTGGTCAGATGACCCAGTCTGTTGTGATTGGTCTACTCTGCTCTGATTGGTCAGATGGTCCAGTCTGTTGTGATTGGTCTACTCTCCTCTGATTGGTCAGATGGTCCAGTCTGTTGTGATTGGTCTACTATGCTCTGATTGGTCAGATGACCCAGTCTGTTGTGATTGGTCTACTCTGCTCTGATTGGTCAGATGGCTCAGTCTGTTGTGATTGGTCTACTCTGCTCTGATTGGTCAGATGGTCCAGTCTGTTGTGATTGGTCTACTCTCCTCTGATTGGTCAGATGACCCAGTCTGTTGTGCATCGGAAATTAAACGACCATTACCATATCTAAACTTAAGTTCTGGATCTTCCACAGCATTTGATACACAGTGATACGAACAGTAACGATGGTGTCAGTTTTACCGTATCAATTTAAGTGAGAGTCCTCAGCCTTTGGAAGAGATGCAAAGTGTATTGGGCAGCTCAGAAAACAACATCTTCTCGACATGTCAACAACACAAACCAAACTCTTCCAGCCTCCGCTGCAACTATAGTGAAAGTAGACGATGTTCAAGGGCAATCGATAAAGACCATAGGCTGGCATTGTGCACATTTTTTTTGGGAGACTAACTCCATTTGCATTTGAACTTTTACATTCTCAAACAGCTGATCACACACTACAAGAAATATCCAAAAGAGCATAATAGAGGCACTTTAAAATAAGCTCATATTTATGAAGCAGCAGATGTACCAGCAGCAGATTATGAAGCAGCAGATTTACCCTTTTCACATTTCCGAGGTTGCCAAAGTTTGGTAAACCTCTAGTGGGTGAACAAACTTTTTTTTAAAAGGTGTGTGTTCCCATTTGCTCCAATAGCAAAAGAAAAATCCATAATAGCGTTTCTATGACTTTCCAGAACAGGAAAAAATATTGAAAATGTCACATTTGCCATTAGACGTTTCTTTGTATTAGAAACTCTAGTATTCTGAAATGTAATGCCAAGGTAATATAACACACAGAATAATGTGTATAAATGTACTTTTTTTACACGTGGTAACTTGCTAGTCTGTCACTATTATTGGTTATTGCTCTCTGGAAAATGTGATTCTGATTGGCCAATCACAGCATTGAGTGGTCAAGTCTTTTGTATAATAATTGCTAAGCTGTTATTATATAATTGCCCGGCTCTATTTTCATAGTCTTTATCTTTTTGTACCAATGCAAGTTAGAAGACTTCATTGTGGCTGTTAAAAAAACGCTGTTATAACTGCTAAAAACGGTTATAGCTGCTGACTTTACTAAACTTACTTCAGTATTTTAATATGGTGAGCATGAAACCTTTGATGGATGACCAGAATCTCAGAAGTCCCCAGTTACACACACACAATCATTGATTGAAAGACACAGAGAGCTGGATGAGAGACAATATGTTGCGTTGTTGATGCATTTGATAAGCCGCGTTTCCACCGAAATTACCCGGAACAATTTGTCCCAGGAACTTTTTTTGCCCCAGACCTTTCTGCGTTTACACCGCGGTCTAAAGTACCGGTAAGATTATAAACTGCGCGCGTCCGCTCCTCCCAGTCTGGACTGGGGGAAACTGTGCTGCAGTTGTTTGTGATGTATTGGTTTACTAACGAGGTAATTAACAAAATGGCAGAAAAGAGACGAGCACTGATACTAAAGCGTGTTCAGAAAGCTCGTAATGCTATAAAATTAGACGATGCAGACATTGACCGTGAGATGGCTGGGACGAACGTGCAGAAAATTTCCTGTTACACAAATATGCTTAATAAAGCCTGAACCTCGTCGTCGGTCCAGCTGTGTTTAAAAAAAATTTAATTCCATATTTGCAGACAGACAACTCTCACTACATGAAGCCACGAACCGCAATAGATTTTTAAAAATGGCGGTTAAATTAGAATGCTGCGTGGAGTCATCCAATCAGCATGTTCAGCGCACAAGTCCCGCCCCCTAAAGTTCCTGAACTTTAAAAAAGTACTACCTCGCCAGCAGGGACTTTCGGAGGGGGAAATTTTTACCCGGAACTTAATTTAGACCCTGATCCTGCGGTGTAAACACACCGAGTACTAGCCCAAAGTTCCTGGGGAAAGTTCCCACGGTGGAAACGCGGCTATAGATAACCATAGGGGAAAAGTTGATCATGTCATCTTCATTTTGTATCTGTTTGTTTAATATTCTGGTGCAAATGTCCTTTGATAGGCCAGTAATGGGCAGTGGTACCAGATGAACGACTCAATGGTGCATTCCAGTAACATCAAGGTTGTCCTCAATCAGCAGGCCTATGTCCTCTTTTACCTGAGGTAATGTTCATGCTCTTTTATCTGCGGTTCATGTTTCAGTAGCCAGTAGATGTGCTTCTTTATTACCTGTTACATCTTGTGTGTTGTAGGATCCCTGAAAAGAAAAACACAGAGGCTTCAAATACAAAGCAAAACATGGTGCACTCTGGGAGAACTAACATGACGCCGGAGCAGCCGAAGAAGAGCACATTCAATGGACCTTTGTCTTCACCACAGGTTGCGAAGGTAGGCATGTCCGACACCATCTAGAGGTTTGATTTTTACTCCTACAATAAGTTTACATGCATCCAAGGTAAAAAAAAACAGATTATTTTTTTTAAATACAGGTGAAACTCTCAATTTGAATATTGAGCAAAAGTTCATTTATTTCAGTAATTCAACTTAAAAGGTGAAACTAACATATTATATAGACTCATTACATGCAAAGTGAGATGTCAAGCCTTTATTTGTTATAATTTTGAAAACATAAGCTTACAGCTTATGAAAAAAACAAATCAAAAATTTTAATATTATGAAAAGGTTTTCATAGCTTAAGCCATAATCATCAAAATTATAATGCTGCGTTCATCCCAAACACGAATAGAGCGTCTAGCGCGAGTGGTTTCAATGTAAAGACGCGTTTAAACACGTCTGGAGGTCCTGCGGCACGCATGAGGCGTTTAGCGCGGCGCGGTAGATGCAAATGGACGCGCGAATGAGGCAAATTGAGCGTCTGGCGCGATACGCGCGAGTGGTGCTTTGTGCATTCACGCGTTTGAAGCGAATTCGCGTCTGATGCCAGAGTTAAATTTTTTTTACTTTGGCGTCAATTTGCGCTGCTTTAACCAATCAGGAGCCTGCTTGCTGCTGTCACGTGGTGACGTGTAAACGGGGGCAGGCCCGCTTTTCAGTTTATAATGTCATTTTAAATGTTTGGCCTCAATACATTATTTTGTAATATGACTAAATCCCGCGTGAAAGAAGGAATGGCATTGTTCAGCTGTATGTTAACTATGAATGTGACACTGAACACTGCAGTCATAGGCTACATTTCTGAATGAGATGAAGAAAAACTCACATAATTAAAGAAGTCGTTTGACCGACGTTATAACGAGTCATTTAATGTATTTTAACTGTTTCATATAATGTAACTGAAGCTATAGATTGCCAATTAAAACATTTCTGGTTGACCAGCGGCAGACGTCAGGAGGACTAGCCGAGGTAAGGCGGGTTACATGAGCGCTGAGCGCCCGGTGATCGCCTGGATCTCACAAACAGAAAACGTCAGATCAAATGTTTTAAATAGGCGCTATCTTTATAAATAAACCACAGATTTGAGCTTTAAACAACGACATTCTCGACTGAACAACTCTTAAAACTACATCTCGTGACACAATAACAGGAGTATTTAAAAATTTCGTGGCCTGTCTTGCAAACAGACACCGCCTAGCACTTGCCTCTCCCAGAAGAAGGGGATTTCGTCTCGGACGCTTGATTTTTACGCTTTGGACGCGCGAATGCATTCAAAATGTCCAAGTGTCAAACTAGACGTGAATTTGGCGCTCTGTTCGCGTTTGGTGTCAACGTAACATGACAAATAAAGACTTGAAATATCTCACTTTGCATGTAATGAGTCTATATAATATATTAGTTTAACCTTTTAAGTTGAATTACTGAAATTAATGCTTTTTTTCCCCCAGTAATTTTGCACAATGTTCAAATTTTTTGAGTTTCACCTGTATGTGGTTTATAATGCTATTTATTAGTATGTTTATATTACTATATCAACACAATGGCCAATCAGAGGTGTTTAAGAATCCGCTCAAACTGCTAGAGGGAAATGCTGGTGTCGTCACATGTTTAAATTTTACTTTTGGTACCAAGTCGGTACTTTTTGACAACTCTACTGGGGGTCCATCAGGACCAGGGTTGGGGGGGGGGGGGGGGGGGGGGGCGGGACCACTGTTACTGGCACAACATCTTATCTGCACAGCAACATGCTAACATCGTGTTTTTCCTCCTCCAGAAGCTCGATCCCGCTCAGCTGAGGAAAATCCAGTCTGTGGATGGAGGTCTTGGTGTTCCTGTAGCCAGGAACTTTTCAGGGATCCAGTCGCCGAAGATGTCTAACGGTACAGGCACGTCTCACGCCCCCCCGCCCAAGCTGTCCAGTGGACCCACACTGATCGAGGAGTCCTTTAAGAAGGTGAAGAAGCCCATACCTCAGCCTCAGTCCCGCAGCAGCACCCCTGCCCCATCCAACGGCCTCCCCAAACCCCACAGCGAGGGCCGAGGCCTGCCGTCATCTACCTCACTCAAATCCCTGTCCGACAGCTCCTCGGCAGACACCTCCGAGTCGAAAGTAAGTCCCCGTCCACCCGTGTGCGCTGGTTTAGTGGTGGAGTTAGTCCAGTGAACTGACTGTCCTGCAAGAGTTTCGGTGTGATGACATGGGCTGCACGATATTGGAGAAAACTGACATTGTGATTATTTTTGTTGTTGTTTTGTGATCATTTAAAACATACAGGAAGTTTCACCAGATGACTTGAATAGCAGCTGTATTTGGAAAGAATTAATCATTCTACAGTGAGTGGGGTGATTGTTGCATCTGCATAGAAAATAAAAATAATTTTAAATAAAGTTGGGAAAAAAAATTTTTTTTACCCAGAATACTTTTTAATGGCAAACTTATTTGAGGGCTGAACGATTTAGGAAAAGATTCATGCTAAAAAAAAAAAAAAAAAATTGAAGTTGTAAATAGTTTTGGAGAACATTTTACAAAAAATATACATTTTATTTCAATGCGTTATTTGCCATTTCTTTGTAATTTAGTTTATTTTTTAAAGTAAATCCTACATTATTTTTGCTAGTGTTGAAAAAATGGGATGTTTTCCACTTTTTTTTTTTTACCAATTCAATACGACTATAGAATAATAATTATGGTTTTATTGTGATTTTATTATTAAAAATTAAAATATTAAGCTAAATTAAAATCAATATATTCTAATAATACTATATAGTACTTTAAAAATATATATATTTTACAAAAAATGTGCATAAATAAGTACTATATGTCTTAATTCCTTCATTTTCAAACTAACTCATCAGGCTTTTATTTTGATGGGTTGCTGGCGAATAAAACTGTTTCAGAGTGAAGCTCAGCACCGTGTTCATTTACATGCATAGCAGCTCATGCTATCAGGAGTGTAAACGCCACGCTTCACTCTGAAACCAGTGCTAGCTAGCGCATGTTCAATCAAACCACAGCCTGAGCGGTTCGACAATTGCACCAAGCAATTTTATTTTAATATATCGTGCAGCCCTAGTAAACAGAAGTGACGTTTCCCGCTGCATACCAACTTCAAGTCTGAAGATGTTTCCCCTCATTTAGTCAACACGACATATTCATTGAATGTTCACGTTACGGGCGCAGTTTGATGTTCCCCTCACCTGTGGTGTGTGTCCTCTCTCTCTCAGGACTCTATTGGCACGAGGAGCGCGCCTGCTGGCGGCTCGTCTGGTGTGAACGCCCCGTCGTCTCCGGCTAAGAGCGCGGAGCGTGTGAACTCAGAGGAGCAGAAGCTGCTGAAGCTCAAGCCCCAGGCTCTGACCAACGTCACGTCAGAGGCCGTCAGCACCATGTCCCCGCCGCCCGCCAAACGACTCGCCCTGTCCGCCAAGAAGGTCAGTCTCAATCCGCCCTGGTTCCATCTGCCGGTGCCGCTCGAGACCGCTTGTTTGTTTGCCTTCCCATGTTTGTCCTCTTCATTCCTCGTAGACGGACAGATGTTGAAAGACTTTGCTCGTAACGGCCAATAATCTGTTGTAATTATAATAATGCGTTTACTTCTCAAGCTCATGTCTGTTTTGTCGGTTCGCAGTCTGCACTGCTGTCCTTTTTAAAAATTTATTTTGTTTTTTTTATTTCTAACAATTTCTAATTCTTCTCTGCTACACTTTCTTTTCCCTTCCCCCTTCCTACTGTTTTTTTATTTCCTTCTTATTTTGGTTTGGTTTTGATGATTTCTTCCCCCATATGGGTCCCTTTGTCATTGTCACGTTTCATGGCTATGTTTTTTTATTTTATATTTTTTTTAGACCACAAAGTTTTTATTTATGTCAATAACTGCAGGCCAGTCCCCGGCAGAGCCTGAGCAGCAGCACTGAGGCTCCGCCCCCTTCATCTCTCCATCTGTCCAGTGACCTTCTCAGCCAGGCCTCCACTCACCCGCACCACAGGTACCTCTCTCTCTCTGATATATGTAGAGCTTAGATCCGAAGCGGTTCAATGAAACAGAAGCTGCGATAGTCTTTTCTTCCCTATTGTGATGCATACATCTAAAGGGCTTCTCAAGTGAACAAATGTGGGGCGGGGCTTGATTTTGTCCAATTGACCCTTCGCAGGAAGTTTGATTGACAGGCGATCTGACCAATCATAAGCCATTTTTGTCCGACAAAGCAGTCAGGAGAGTTAGTAGATTAACGTTGGAGGATTTGAACTTGAGAAGCGAAGAGTACTGACGCCTTTCCGCGGTTAAAACAACATTCCTCCTGATGTTCATTCATGTTTATTTTATGCTATAAATGAACTAGAAGGAAGAGATGATCGGTTCACGAGCAGCTTTAACTGAGGCTCTACAGAGATCTGTCAGACACATTAAAGAGCCACAAAACGGTATTTATTGTTTCAATTTCTTTTAAAAAATGACCAAATTTGAAAGTTAAGACTTTGTTTCACATCAAAAGTGACGTGGTTAGTCCTGTCTGTCGGCACGTTGTCAGTGTCCTCTCTCTACTCCGCGATGTATTTTTCACTGCGTGAGAACATGGTGTGCCTTGTCGGACATAGCAACAGTAACTAAAGGGGGCGGGGCTTTGAGAACGGTGAATTGGAATTGGTTGGATGTGGTTTGCAAAAGTTACAGAATTAGTTTGATTAAAGATTGAGGACACGAATAAAAAAAAAAGTGTGCCGATAAATAATGTATAATTAGTGCTGTCAAAATTAATGCGTTAACGCATGCAATTAAAAAAAAATCAGTTTAACACATTAAAAATATTTAACGCAATTAACGCAGAAAAATGTGTGATTGACATTTTTTGACAGTTTGACAACACTTTTTATAATAATGTAATATCCGTTCATTTCAGTGAACAAGATGGTGAAGCCTGTATGTATGATTATATTTTCTGTCATGATTACTGATATTGTTCCTGTTGTTTTGTTTTTTTAAGTTTAAGTGTTGGCTAAGATATCGATGCAAAATATGTTTTGCAAAATACAGGTGAAAATTTGAATATAACCTTTGGGGTTTTCATAATCTGTAAGCCATAATATCAAAATTATAGCAAATAAAGGCTTGAAATATCTCACTTTGCATGTAATGAGTCTATATAATATATTAGTTTCACCTTTTATGTTGAATTACTGAAATAAATTAACTTTTGCACAATATTACAATTTGAGTTTCACCTGTATATTTCATATAAAAATTGAGAATAGTATTTTTGTGCATTTTTCATTAAAAAAAAGTTATATCATTTTAAGGAGTTATTCTTCTGCACATCTGCCAAGTGTCTTTAAAAACAAAACAAAAAAAACATTCAAGATTTATGACAATTTAAATTGGGAATTTCATTTTCAGGCCTAAGCTCAAAAAGTGAATAAATGGATTGTAACTACTCCATAGATATGATTTAGTACCCTAAAATCTCTAAAAATACATATTAAATAAATAATAATAAAATAAAAAAATCTGTAATCTGTAAAAAATCCCCTAAAAAATATCAAATAAAAAACATTATCGAACTTAAATATAGTACATGCATTTCATTGGAAAAAAATCTGTCATTTTTGACTGCAACGCGAGGAACACCAGAGGGTTAAAAAAGTAACATTGTAGTGCCTGTCATTTTCTTCCTCAAGAAAGAAGTCAAACAGGTTTGGAAAGACATGAGGTTCAGTAAACGATGGTAAAATCTGAATCTATCCCTTTGTCAAACCCCCTGACCAGAGTATTTGAGGAATATCAATGCACCACACAAACACTGTGATCAATATTTTTATTGAAAAGGCACATGCAGGCAACACTTTACATGCATTACCCAAATTGTTTGGTAGGTCTGGTACTGCAGACAGATAGATATTGTTACATTAGGGCTAGGTTAACGTGTCGATTTCTTGATTTGAAACCATTCTCATTTTAATACATTGATATAATTTCATAATGCCAAGAATCGATCATTTATTCTACGCTGTTTTCAGTTGAGGAATGAACAAAACTTTGTCAAGCCTCCCATCCAATAAATCGCAATAAGCTTTGAGCTTTGTTACTTCTGATAAGAAACAGTCTCAGAAATTCTGTCAATTTTTGTGAAATTCAAACAATTAATACTAGTTATAGCATGAAATAAACATGAATGAACATCAGGTGTTAAAATATATAATACAACTTAAATCATTACATTTACCCCGGAAGAGCCATTCAGTGTCCAAAAACTTGGTATTTAGCTAGACCAATAAACTTTTGACAAATATACACTATATTGCATATTCATTGTATTTTTTTACTTAGCCTATTTTTCAGTGTTTAATGTACTGTATGCTTGAATAAATTCGTCATGTTTTTTTTTTACCAACATTGTTTAAATGTTTGTATTTCAAATGAGTTAAAATTTTTGTGTGAACTATCCCTTTTGCTTAAACATACATTGAGGAGAATATGTTATAGTACCTAAAATAAGATACTGTAATATCTCTAAGTTCACCACCATTAAAGGAGAACTCCGGTCAATTTTAACATTGAGCTCATTTTTTTGTAAATTTGGAGTGCTGTCAATACAGAGAACAACGATAAAAATCGGTGTTGAGTTTAATGGGGCAAGTTTTAAACTTAACCAGTTCTTAGTCTTATCATCCTTGATGTGTCATTACAAGTGCCCAGCCATGTTGAGTGATTCCTTCAGAGTGAACACGAGTGAATCTGACTGCAGTAGATGTGAAAGATATGAATAAAAATGATTCACGCGCATAGGTTTAGTTACCAATGATCACGCGCGTGAACTCGACAATCGACTACTTTGGACTTCGACCGAAAACAGGAAGTAAATACAGGTCTGTGCGCTGGCTGATATAACATCATTTTTATTCATATCTTTCACATCTCCTGCAGTCAGATTCACCGTGTTCACTCTGAAGGAATCACTCAACATGGCTGGGCACTTGTATGACACATCAAGGATGATAAGAGAAATAAAAGCAGGTTTAAAACAACTTGCCCCATTCAAGTCAACAGGGTGCAAATTTTAAAAAGAGGATAACACGGTGTAGGCAACACCGATTTTTGTCGTTGTTCTCTGTATTGACAGCACTCCAAATTTACTAAAAAATTTGCTCAATGTTAAAATTGACCGGAGTTCTCCTTTAAGTTTATAAGCTGTCGAATGAGACCAAACATGGCATAATTACATATTAGAACACACTAGTAAATAAACAGTTTGTAGTTGAAAGCATATGTCCTGTGAAGCAAATGGTACAGACGTGTCATTGAGGTTTACACAACTGTCTCTCCCGACAGAACTAGGGATGGCGAAAACGAAAAAAATTCTTGACCGACCACCGAGCCTCATTAGCCGGTTGAAACCGGTTAACCGATTAGTTTAAAATATGCTGCGCTATTTGAAATAACAGCCATTTCGAGCCGCGCCTGCAATTTCGCAACTCTTGTCGCATCTTCTCTGCCTCCCGCTCACACACACACACACCTTGGTCGCGCCCTTCCACTCACGTCACTTTTTTAAAAATCCCCTACAGCGTGAAACATGAGTCCCGCAAACGTGGCGCCGAGGAGCTTGTATGTAATCGGCAGACAAATGGCTCCTTAGTTTCGAAATGGTTTGGGTACAAGGTGATCGCGTTGAAAATAAAGGCGTTTGTCTAGCATTAGAAGCTCATTTGAAACATTGCCGCGGCTCATTAAGAACATTACAGCTCAGAAGAGACGCCGCTTTAGTTTGAGGTAGTGCTAACAATAATAAAGAAAGATGATGACCATCATCACCTTATCTGATACCACTGACATGTAGATGTAATGTATTTCCATATTTAAGCGCTGTATTACACAAGTTGCAACTCACATCTGTGTCATTCTGTTTGGTGAAATGGTCCCACACACTACTTTTCTTTGCACGCTTCCTCCTGTCGTCTGCCCTGGCTCTAACCTCGAGTGTTTTAGCCTATAGCCTTTACTTTTCGCAAACCTTGTGAGCGCGCGAACCCAAACGCTGTGACCTCGCGGCAAATGTTTTTATTGGTTTATTAAGTACAAACGGGCGAGTTATGAAAAATTGAGTGAGAGGGATTTGTTCACTTTACACAAAAAGATCTTGGAATGTGACGGCTAACAGTAGTAGCGTTTAGTCCACTGTCTAAAATAGACTAATTTAGAGATAACTTTTAACTTTATAACTTTTTTTACCGACTACCAACAACTTTGATCGGTTAACGTTGATACGGTCAACCATCGGTCAAACGGTCATCGGTTAACATCCCTAGACAGAACCATCCTGTGCCTGGAGTGTCCCAACAGTCCTCCATCAGCATATTGATGAAATCCCCTTGCGCTAGATAGGCATTAGCATACTGTGACGTTGAAGGCCATTGTGCCACGTTTTATTCACCTGTATACCTTTAAAAGGAGTTCTACCCATATTCGTACCCACATTAACAAGTCGATAGTAAAATAAAAGTACATCTGTCATCTCAACGTCTAACAATTAAAGTGTTTCTATCCTTTGCTCCCAGATTTTCAACTCATTCGCTCAACCTGCAGTCTCCACCTTCAACTCGCCTCCCTAAAGATTCAAGTCCCCTTAAACAGCCCTCCTCCACTCTGAAGCCGCCCGCTCATGCTCTCTACACACAGACCAATGGCGTTCAGCCCCATCCGCCCCGTACACACAAACCAATCCAGAGCCAGATGATCCTGTCTGCCTCATCTACAGGACTCCCCCAGGAGCCCGCCAGTCCCACGCTAAAAAAGAAAAAGAAACTAAAACGACGACATTCGGAAGTAGAGCAGGACGCCCCTAAAGCCTCACCCCCAGAAGAACCAAAGCCAAGTACTGAACACAGGCAGAAGAAGAGGAAGAAGAAGAAGAGGAATCGAGAGCTGGAGGACGATGGTCTTGAGGTCCAGAGGGAGTGTGTGCCGTCTCATCTCGAGCCGCATCAAGACGAGGACTGGTGTCTGGGAGAAACTTGGAGCATCTCCTCAGAAGCCAAGGGAAAGGAGATTAAGTCGTCTAAAGCCGCGGAGAATTGTCCGACCGAACCTCAGTCAGTGCCTCCGCCGGTTGACCCCGTCCTGAAGAAGAAGAAGAAGCACAAACTCCTGGAGCAGCTGGAAGAGCTCAGGAATGGAGCCACAGTCTCAAAGTGGTAAGTTGGTTATTGAAAAGTTTAATCGCAGCCGTTGAGTCCGATCAGGGGTGTGTTTCCCGTACATCGTTGGAGAAATCAACTAGCTAGTCACGACTGTTTCCTGAAACTATTTTGTCGCAAAATGGTCGTTCAACCACATTGGTTAATGACGTCACACAGGTGGTGGAGTAATAACTTATTTTAATGAAACTGTTTGAGATCAAATTAACGCTAGATGTTTTGCTACAAATTTCGGAAATGGCATCTGAGGACTATTTCTCATTTTATTTAGCTTTATTTCCATGTTCAATCATAGGCTCGTTTTTACGTACCAGAGCACTTTTGCACATTCTTCAAAAACGACACTTAAATCTCTTGACAAACGTAAAGACGTAAAAAATTACTATTGTATGTAAATTACATTTGTATGTATTCTACATAAAATATACAGATTTTACTTAATGTCAGCTTGCTTATTTTGCTCAAGATAAGGATTTATTAAAGTAACACTCCACTTTTTTTGGAAATAGGCTCATTTTCCATCTCTCCTAGTTAAACAGTTTTACCGTTTTCGAATCCATTCAGCCGATCTCCGGGTCTGGCGGTAGCACTTTTAGCATAGCTCAGCATAGATCATTGAATCTGATTAGACCGTTAGCATCTCTCTCAAAAAAAATTACCAAAGAGTTGAGATATTTTTCCTATTTAAAACTTGACTCTTCTGTAGTTACATCGTGTACTAAGATCGACAGAAAATGAAAAGTTGTGATTTTCTAGGCCGATATGACTAGGAACTATCCTCTGATTCCTGCGTAAATATCAAGGAACTGCTGCCGTACCAGCAGGCGCAGTAATATTACAAACTTGGTGCCGGTCACGTTGGAAGTTACCGAGCTGGGGACTATTTTCAGACGCTGCGTAATATCATTGCGGAAAAGGGGCAATTTCAGAAATCATCTGCTCATCCACTCTAGTGGAAGATCATTTAATTGTGATTGGAGTCATAAAGAATTTCTTTAGCCATCACTCTTGCAAATACATGAAAAAAGTTCTCACATTTGTATGACTTGTCATATGTTATTTGTGTGGAAAGCATTTTAAATGGCTCGGCAATTTAAAATGGCACCAGAAAATACGGATGTTAAATTAAGGCTACATCGCAGCTGAATGTGGTCCAAATCTGATTATCTGCTCAAATGGAGGTTTTTTTGTTGTTGTTTTTTTGCTAGGCTGTTTACATGACCCCTAAATGTGTATTTTAAATATATCTAGTCAGTGACAGAGCGCAAGCATATTTGTCTAAAATAATTGTGTTTTCAGCTTCAGGATCATGAATATTATTATTCTGGTGTCTCTATTGTCCTATACTTTGGGTTTCCAGCACCAAGTCCAAGCACACACACAAAAGTATTACCAAATTTAGCATTTTATTCAACAGTTAATTTTTTGTTAACCTTTTACCAAATGTATTGGAGTATCGCAATAATATGGCATTGTGAGTTCAATATCGTGATATGTATTGAATCGTGGCATGAGGGTATCGTTACACCGCTAGTACAAACATCACTTCACATCACTCTCATTTATAACTTTTGAAGCGAAATAGCACAGACATTCGACAAAGATTAAACTTTTTAATGTGTCGACTTCTTGTGTTAATGGAGTACAGTGTAAAGGTGTGTGATTGGCTGTATTTATCAAAACGGAAGTACACCTTAGGCTTTACACAAACTTTTTTTTACAACTTTGCACCCAACCAAAAGGCATTTTAAACTTTTATAGTATAATGTATGTAATTTAAGTCAACACCATTATTTTAAAAACGATGTTGCTACATTCCTGATTAATATCATATCTCTTTAAATGTGCATATCATTTAAGTACAGTATTTAACTACATTAATTTAACCTGGTAAATGGCTTCTTTTCATCCAGTGATGTTGTAAAAGAGGTTAGTGGTGCAAAGACAAAGGACCTAGAAGAGACCAGGAAGAAGAAGAAAAAGAGGAAACATAAAGACTTCAGAGAAGAGGAGGAAAAGCCGAGGAATGAAGAGAAACTTCACAGGGAGCTTCAAGAGACCAATGGAGACGAGTCTCCCAGTCAGATGGGAAATACGGATGCGCAGAAACCTAGTCAACCGAATACAGGTATAAATACACTTGCTGCCGTAAGATCATAGACATGAGGGCTTTTAGTATTTTAGACTCTATTGATTAGTGGAAAAACAAGTTTTTACCTATTATTGATTAAAGCTTTTGCTTATTATTGATTTAAAGCTTTTGCTCTTATTAGGTTTATACTTCTAAAAGCTAGGGTGTTTTTGCTTGATGGGCTTATATTCATCCAAGTCGTGTTCCACCACAAGAACAAAAGGACGAGAAGACGCTTAAATGCACTGCAAAATGATTTAATGAATGCAAGTTTTTGTCAGGACAAGCTTTTTCTCCTCCGCTTGAAGCACATCAATCCATCACCCTTTACTATTTACTTTAGGCTGGATTACATTCATATCAAATGCGAACCATAATGGACTTCAAACGAACTATACACCAGAACTAACAATTATTTTGTATTTTGTTCTTGGTGTGTACCGATATCTGGCTTCATGTTTCAGAGTTAACCTTCCGGGCTTTTCTGTTACAGCTGCAGTGTTCGTTTGGGACAGCCAGGTTCAGGACGGCTACAAGCGCAAGCAGAGCCTTCAGGAAGCCGAGGGCGCGCCGAAGAAAGGCTTGTGCTCCGCTCCTATTGGCTGGGATGGCAAGAAAAGCTGTGATGTTGTGGAGGAGCTCCTCAAGAACTCCTCAGATAAAGCCTATGGAACTGAGGGTGAGTTGTCGGTCAGAAGTCAACCGAACCTTGTGTGCAAAACTTCTCAGCTTTCCTGACAGTTGGAGAGGTTAGGATTTATTTCTGAATCTTAACATGTTTATCCGTTTTAAGACAATTTCTGTTTCGGTTCTGATGCATTTCAACGGGACAGTGTGCTTGTTTCGTTGTTCAGATGGGAAAAACAATAAATACTTGGCAGTTTAATTATTACATTTTAGATTTTTTTGGGAGTTGCACCAATGCTTGAATTCTTAGCATGACCTGAAATATTGACAGTGTTTTGAATCATTTCCTCCTCCAGTTCTCAGTTGGGATGGAGATCCGTCGGCCATCAGCAGAGACGCCAGAGATGATGTACGCGATGCCATAAACGATACTGTCCTTGACGAGTGGGACAGGGAGTTTGACAGTGGAAAAGTGAGGACTACAACTTGGACATCAATATTTTTGAGCATAACTTACACCAGGAAACTCATTTTGACTGGAAATTACTATGGTTGCATCTTAGACTAGCGTATTTTCCGGACTATAAGTCGCTCCGGAGTACAAGTCGCATCAGTCAAAAAATGCGTCATGAAGAGGAAAAAAACATATAAGTCGCACTGGACTATAGGTCGCATTTATTTAGAAATTACAGGGGTGTGATTTTTCCGGATTAATCCGGAATTCCGGATTTTCCGACCAGAAAATGTGACCTACGTGAATCATGCAGATCTGTTAAAAACAAAAAACAAAACAAAAAACAGACTTTGCTCCATACGGCGTAGCGCGTGCATGACAGAGAGAGAGAGAGCCAGAGAGACCGCGCGCGTGTGCCTCATGAAGTAGCCTACATGTAAGACAAACTGTTTCTACATTATCCCGCTTATATGGCTACCTCACATTATCCGATTATTAACCGTTAACTGATAAAATGGTAACACTTTTCAATAAGGTTCATTCAGCGCTGCCGCTCCCACCACGCGCATAACGCACTGTGCGTAGGGTGCCGAGTGCTGAGGGGGCACCAACAAATAGTCTAATGAAAAATCAATAATTATATTTTAATAATTATATTAAATATATAGCTCACTGATGGCCGCAAATAGTTTCTCCCGGAATCTAGAGCGAGCGAGTGAGCGCGTCCGCGAGACAGAGACTGTGCTTCAAACCGCGTAGCGCGCGCGTGCCTCGTGAAGGACATGTAAGACAAACTCTACATTATCCCGCTTATTACATGGCTACATACTAAATAAATCAATAATTTGACTCAAAATATTGATTTTAAAAGGAGTTTATTTATTTAAAAACGATTTATATTGCTTCCGCTAAAGAAAATAGTCCGTCTCACTTCTCGTACTCAAGTAGAAGTAGATACTTGTGTTAAAAAATACTCTGGTAAAAGTAGAAGTACTGATTTAACTTCTTTACTCAAGTTAAAGTACCAAAGTACAGGCTTGGAAATTTACTTAAAGTATAAAAGTAAAAGTAGCCATGCGAATGATTTAACAATTTTTTTTATGCAAAGCTAACGTTACCTGGACCACACAAATGCTTGAGTCCAAGCTGAGAAACCTAAGTGGATATGGAAGAAAGGTTCTTTATAAGCCATTGCCTACATTTTAAATGGATGTCTGCAAAATAGGCCTAAAACATCACATAGCCTAACGTTATATGATTATTGTGACAGAGACTGGGATTCCAGGTTAATGAGATTCTGACTGAGTAGCAAGATATGAATTCAAGTATCAGTATATTTTCCTGCTTTTTTGTCCTTAGCCAATCACATGCCTGAAATTAATTTCACAAAATCCAAGACCAAGAAAAGACATTTAATCTGGAAAGTCAAGTTATTCAGCTCCACAATAACACACAGAACAACAGGCTGAAGGTGTCTGGTGTGTTAGCGTAACACATTAACAGTTATACAGCTCCATAATAGCACACAGAACATATACCTGTGAGGCTGAATAGGCTAAACTAACATTAGCCAGCGGATCCAACAAGTTACCGGTCAGCAAGTTCACCAAGCTCCCGATCTCATCACACAACACTGAATCCTTTGAGTTCTTCCTCGGTGTCGCTTCTGAACAACTCCGCTAACTAGAGCGCCCTCTCGCGGCTGTAGACGGTAATGCTTTCTCTTGGTTCATCTCAGTCAGTATGAATTAATTTTGATGTATAAGTCGCACCTGACTATAAGTCGCGGGATCAGCAAAACTATGAAAAAAAAGTGTGACTTATAGTCCGGAAAATACGGTACTAGTCGGTGGAATATTTTACTTCTTTTTTGCTTTTTTTTAACCAAAATGTATGTATACTGTGCACAGTATTTTATTCATTACCTAGTATAACACAATAAACTGAGTCATTTAATTTCCCTCTCGATTAGGTGAAGAAAATGAAAAAATACAAAAAGGAGAAGAGGAGGAATGGAAACGTCTTCCAGAAGATCCAAGAGCGTCGTAGCATGTGGTCGGTCACGCCGGGAGGCAGGCGGAGCAGTCTGGGCTATCGCCACTGAAAGGTGCTTGGACGCTTTTTCACCTGTTCCTATGCCATGTTACAAAAGTATTAAACTATTATCCATTCTTTTTATCATACTTGGAAATTTGTCACATTTTAATGTTTGATTTGACTTCAATTTACATTAAAAAATGTATCGAAGAAAAAAAGAATTACCGTTTTACTTCTGTTAAACATTTTCAATCTATTTGATGAAAAAAATAAAAATGGCTCAAACTGTGGTCTCTCAACTTGGCCAATCACATAAATGACATTGTGGTCGTAGAGGTCAAGACACCTCTACTTGACCATGTCTTCAATGTTATTTCCCGATATGAGATTTTATTTCACGATTACAATATATATAGATATTTTGTGTTTTTTTTTATCCAATTTCTGTAATTAAAAATAAGAAAAAAGCAGCTAATTACAAACAATAGGACAAAAGTATGAATTATATTAATTAAAATATAATTATGAATTAAACCCAAGTTTTTCTGGTACAATCGTGTTTTTTTTTTTTTTTTTACATTAAAATTGGTACAGAAATGCAATAATTAAATGTAAAAATAAAATATTGCATGGTCACATGAATGAGTTTGTCATGTCTTTTTAAGTCTTGCGATTTTAAACCATTCCATTTTAAAGCAAACTCTTTCTAATAGGCAGACTTGTGTATATATATATAAATTGATCACAGCCATTAGTGGGAACTTGGAGATTAACAGAATGTTCTTTATCGGTTTATAACGAGTCACTTCACTCTTTTTTGCAGTTTTGAAATGCGGATCCCATGTGTGTTTCCCCTGACCAGACCATTTGCCTTATTGGATCAGAAGCAGTCGGATCTGTCTCGGATTCCTCTGAAGTCCACCCAGAATGCAGCAGTACTGTGAAATAAAGCGATGAGGCTGAGGCTTTAGTCACCGTCTGAAATCCAAAATATACGCCACTAAAGGTGCCATTATGATCTTCGAATCATAGCAAGTGTGGCACACTGAGGAGTCGGCACCCTGTTAACCTTCGATGATCTCAGTTATTCTTATTGTAATAAGAACAGATGTTCACCAGGGCCAGTTTCACCGAGGCGAGCATTCGGGCTGCGATGGCCAACGATGTGTGATCCGAGGGCTTCTGTTGGGAGGAGAAACAGGAAAATTAAGCCCCTCACTCCAATGTTTTTAAGCAGAATTTGTCCTGACTCAACAATTAACACCATTGTTCCCATCGGGGAACTTTTGCTCACTTGATTTTGCTTTTTTCATATTCGAGCCGGTTACTATTAGGCAGTTATTTGCCTGTGTTGCCTTTTAGTTTGCCACAGGCACACGGCCCTGGTGTCTTACATTGCAATACATTTATTGCTTGTGATTGTATACTTTCATGTCTTGCCTGCTTGAATACTAGCCCATCCTCCACAACTTTTGCAGTGTTTTTTTTTCTTTCTTTTTTTATCTTCTTCATCAAACAGAACTCTATTCAATAACATTTTTGAAGTGAAACGAGTCTCTTGTGGGCCGTCTCTAAAAAGCATCTCTTCAGATTTCCCGAAACGTCACCATTTCCAAGTCAGACGACGTGGTCTTTTTTATGCACAGTGCTGCATACAACAATGCAATACATTTCATCCATGTGAGCTAAAAAAACAACATGGGCCTTAACACAAACCACTGTGTTTTGCCAGGTGGGGTGAATTCCTGAATAAGTGGAGTATCCCGTTGTCTTTGATTTAGCGTGTCCCATCCTCTTTTCTACTCTCTATGCAACAACAGCAATCCCATGGATGCTCTAGTCCAGGGAAAGACTCTCCAAAAGCTGGTCCGAACATCATCTCTGTGAGCTGTAAACACCCCGTCATGTTCCACGTCTGTTAACGGTGCATCGGGTCAAAATGATGATGTACATGCTTATCCACTGAAGAGCTGCCATAGGAGTAAACCAATGCTGACGCTTTCCTATCTAGACCATTGTACAGTCTTACCTTGTGCTCTCTGTGACCCTCCAGTCGTTCTTGTCGTTCAACACCATCCCTTTCACCAGTCCTTGGGTTTTAGAAAAGTTGCCTTGGTTTAATTTTTAAAAATGAATAGAACATATTGCGAATTATACTTATTGAAACATGTTAAAATGCACATTGCTAAACGGAAGCCTAATGTATTTAAGGTCTGTGGAATTGTAAATGGGAAGTTCTATTAAAACAATAGATACGTGTTTGAAAGACTTGTTCAGGAGCCGGACAAAGACTTCCCTATGCGTTCTGTAGGATGTCTGTATTCTCTTAGAAATTCACTTGAGAGGTTGTTTTCAAAGAGGTTGGACGCTGAAGAACAGTGTCTGTGTCATATTTGAATTGATGGTTCTGTATCTAATGCCTTTTCTGAAAAGGAGAAGTCATTCAGTATTGCAAATACATAAATATAGATATACCTGGTGCAATAAAGTTGTGACTTTTGTGAAAAGCTGCTTTTTGGGTTGTTTTTTCTTTAATGCTTAAATAAACATGACTTGGGATCAGTTTTTTTATATATATACAAAGCTACCGAATGGCTTCAGAAGACTTCGGATATAATGCACACTTTGCATGAAGCACTTTTATTATGTTTTTTAAACGTCCTCGTTTTGACAATTTAAATGTGCAGATACTGATACACTGAAATGGTTTATGAATATACCATGTGTTAAAGGGATAATTCACTTTGAAATAAAATTTTGGTATGATTTAGCTTACCTCAAGGGCATCCAAGATGTAGGTGTCTTTTTTTCCGCAGTAGTTTCAATTTTGATATTTTTAGGTCAAACCGTTCTTGTCTGCCAGTCATATCATGCAGGTCTATGGTCACTGTCTCAAAGAACATGCACAGAGTCCAAATTAAAACAATTCCCCATCGTAAGTACACATTGATGGCCTAAGACACGAAACGAGCGGTTTGTGTGAGAAAACGAACGGTATTTATATCGTTTTTACCTCTTGTAACACAGCCATGTCCAAGTGATCTGAGGGCGCGAGCGCATCCTGGTGTGTGACGTGTGCGCAGACTGGTGCATAGACATATATACACTAGATGCCGCCTTGGCTACGGCAGTTCATTGGAATGAATGTCTTTAATGCGAAATCTAGTGTTAGATTTATCTCGAACTTATCTCGCGCTGTGTCCATGAAAAAATGAGCTAGGAAGTAGGAACGCGTGCGCGCGATTCCTACAAAGATTGTTCTTTGATCGCTTTCTGTATATAATTTATTCACAATTTAAATACGATTATTTTCATCCTACTAAAATAAACGATGTGAAGTTGATATTTTAGTCACTGGCTTGACTTACTGAGGCATAAACAGCTGTATTGAACGATTTGAGAGAAAGATTACCTGTCTGAACTTGAACAATTACACATCAGAAAGTGTTGCTTGGTAACGTTAGCTCGATCGATTTATTTTCAGACGTTCGTCGAGGCCAGCTCTGTATTATTGGCCCAAGTTGAGGAAACAGTCGTCGGTGAAATGTATGCCGCAGACATGCAAAACTTTGGGGAGATGTGTCGGCGCATTTCCAGAGAAAATGAAATGAATCCACTGGTTCTTCTGGGGCTTGGATGAAGGAACTAAAAAAAGGCTTCGGTGTTCATTTGTACATCCAATTATTGAGCAATTATTATGCTTCGCTCGCTCAAAAGCCATGATATCTCTCGTGGACAAACTAAAATCGCGCGCACGCGTTCCTACTTCCTAGCTCATTTTCTCATGCTGGAAATATTCTCTGGGCGGGCAAAGCAGAGAAAGGGGAGGTAACATTTCCTCCGTATGACGTCATACGGAGGAGATTCAAGATCAGCCCGATTGAGCTTCCACTTTCTCAAAGGCAGAGAAAGATAACAAAAGCTCGATTTACACCGATTGAAATTTCTAGAAACTTGGGGACCATATACAGGCTAGGGGAACTCATATTAATGTTAAAAAACCTCAAAAAGTGAAAATTTCATGTCATGGGACCTTTAAGGAAGGCTCAGGTGAACATAATAATCTGTAGCTGTAGTATTTTTTGATATTGAAAAGGCATACGGTATATCGTGGAAAGAAGGTATGCTGATTAAGCTAAAACTATTGGGAATTAAGGTAAGGATGTTCCAGTGGATAAAAGGTTTTTTTTATTTGACAATTCATTAAAATAAATGGTGAATTAAGCGAGAGCTACAGTGTGGAAAATGGTGTCCCACAAGGGAGCATTATCAGTCCACTATTATTTACAATAATGATTGATGATGTTTTTAAGGATATACAAAATCCAGTCGGGGTAGCATTGTTTGCAGACGATGGAGCAATGTGGAAAAAGGGAAGAAATAAAGATTTTTTTGTGGTGGATCTCAATAGACAAAACAAAGACTTTATTCTTCTCTATGAAGAAAATAAGTTTGAATGTAAAAATCAAATGATCTGCGACAGAATTAGAACGAGTGGAATTCTTTAAATATTTGGGAATTTGGTTTGACAAAACTTCGACAATTCATATCCAAAGAATTATTGATAAATGCAAGAAAGTGTTGAATGTGATGAGATGTTTGCGTGGAGAATGGTGAGCAAGTACCTGCTTTGAAAGCCATTTATACAGGGCTGATGAGATCGGTATCTGCTGCTAAAACATCGTTAAAGAAACAATGTAATTCAGAACCAAGGTTTGAGTTTATACTGTGGGGCAACTGACGCTTCGCAGGGAGCTTGATTGACAGGTGATCTGACCAATCACGCTTCGCCGTCCGCCATTTTGTCCGACAAAGCAGTCAGGAGAGTTACGCCCGTTTCACACATACTCCGTGTGCAGTGCGTATGCGGTGCGTGTTGCGGTGCGTATGCAGTACAGGAGCAGCACGCGCTATAGCGCTTTCACATATGCTGCGTGCGTTTGCAGTGCGCAACTGATCCGCGGCTGTAGGCTACCACAAACACATTTACTCACACTATTTGTATTTCATATTTCAAATTGTACTTCAAACCCAGATAGCAGACCGATGTCGATTCAACTTTGATTTTTAGTTGTAAAGGTTAGTATCAATCATCAATCAAATTTCAACGTTGAATCAACTTCAGAACGTTATTACACCGAAAATAATACATCGATTCAACATTGAAATGCGGTTGAATGGAGTGTCTGACGTTGATTCAACGTTAATTCGATGAGCAAAACGATGTTGTTTCAATGTCACGAGAAACGTTGTTTCCCAGGTAGCAAACAGACGTTGGCCCAACGTTTGTTGTTGTGTTGGGCCAACGTTGGGTGCTGACGTTGGCCCAACGTAATTTTGTCCGTTGGGCCAACGTTGGGCCAACCATGTTATTGGACGGCCAGCAGACCTTCTGCCAACCTAAAAATACCTTACCAACCTTCTGCCAACTTAAAAACCACTAAAACAACGTTGGGCCAACCATGTCATTGGACAGCCAGCAGACCTTCTAGCAAATAAAAAAATATAGCCTATTTTAACCATCTGCCAACTTCATAAATAGTAAATCTTATAAATAAATAGGCTTTACCTTTCACTCAAATTTTAAGATTGTGATATGGCCTATTCATTGTTGAATTGCATTAAGACAGAACAACAGACAAACTGAATTGGTTATAAAAATGAACCTATTTATTGGTAACAAAATTAACTTATTGCAGTTTAATGTTGTGGTGCTGTTGTTGGAAAAACTACAGCAGATAATAGATAAATAACTGTTAAAACATCTCCACAGTCAATTATATAGACAGATTTTCATTCAACGATGAGTCGATCGACAAAAAAGTAGAAAAAAACTAGACAAAGGCAGCGGAAAAAATGCAAGGAAAAGTAAAACAAAGTCAAAGAAATCGACAAGGAACCAAAAAGTGATAAAAAAAAGGCGGCAAAGAAAATGCGGAAGAAGGCCAAAAAAACAAAAAAAAAAACATGTGCAGATTCTCTTCCGTATTCTGCAGAGTTTTTTGCAGATTTGAAGCGAATTCCCTCTGATGATGAAGACGGAGCGGAGGAGGAGAAGTAGCAGCATCCTGTAAAAAACACACAAACATACAAACAACTTTTTAGAACATTTAAGATGTGTCGTTCTATTTTAATTACACAACCCAAAAAAGTTTTCTGCAAGAAATTCACCATGTTGGGGTAGCAAATGTTTTATCTTAATGTAGTGTAAAGATGAAATGCACCTCTGTTTATATGGAAGTAAAATAATTTCAAATGTGTTTGAAATAAAAAGCCTGTTGAATTGCACTGGAAAACAATATGCAGTGCATTAACCATGATAATCTCAGCATAATCAGCATAATCTCCATCTGCTGTTAGTCGACCTCACCAGCAGGGAGCGCAAGCGCGTGTTGTTGCCTTATCGCGGCCGATATAAAGTTAAGGCAACTAAACAACCAAGAGAAATATATGTCTACCTCAAATGTAATATTTGTTCTGTTCATCAGCATTGGAGGAATAACATTATAATCTCGTTCACGGTAGAGAAAGATGCATGTAGCCTACACAGTGAAGACACTGATTTAAACATAAAAAAGCCCTCACAATAATCACAAATACACTTACATTTCTATAAATCAGTTTTTATGAATGAATGAATGAATGAATGAATGAATGAATGGCTTGCTCTAACTGTTGCTCTGGCCTTCGTCAACAACACACGCTTGCGCCCCCTGCTGGTGAGATCGATTAACAGCAGATGGAGAGTATGCTCGGTAATCTACTGCTTTTCCTGCAGTTCCTGGATGTCAATGTTGAATTTACTGTCGAATTTGAACCACTGAATTTGTGGAAGCGAATTTGTAAAGAGAAATAAAATGGACCAAAAATTGCCTGCTGAATATTAAAGGTTGGATTTTTAAACAGTTTGAACATTTTGGAAGTGAAATATGAAAGGTGAATATGGATTATTGAATTTTTATCAATATAAAAAAGTGTTTGAAATGTTTTGAATTGAAATATTCACAGCTTAAATATACAACCATGTTGAATTTCAGCCCATTAAAATGCAAGCAAGTGCAATTCAACAGGCTTTTTATTTAAAAAAACATTTGACATTATTTACTTCCATATGTTTAGTGGTGGGGTTAGACAGAGGAAGAAAAAACAATCATTGGACACTTACATTCACTTTCACAGCTGCTGGAATCCGCTTGAGGCATTTGCTTTTCTGTGTTAAAGAAACAATATAGTAATTATCAAAATGTACATGACTTAAAACTTATATATTAATATTTATAAAACGGTTAGTTCCAATCCTTGATTCTGATTGGTCAATAGCTGTGCTTTATTCACGATAAAACCAGAGCCCGTCTATAGCATAGACAGTATATAAACGTCTATAGTCATCTGTCAGTTGCGTCTTCCTTCTCCGTGATCACAAGTTTGAGTCCTTTCAGTGTAAAAGTCTTCTCTACCGACTGACTCACTCATAAAGACAGTCTTTGCCGTCATCTATTGGCGAAATAATGTATGTAACTTCTGTTGCTGTTCACGGTCAGGGACTATTTTTTCCAGCGGAAGGAAGGCTTTTAGTGATTTTACTTCATGAAAGTTGCATAGATACATATTTTTCGGCTTTAATAGTTGGTAGTGTGGTAACCGTTTTATAAAAGCAATAAGGTAGTCGAGGCAAGTGCTGTATGGTGAATAAGACACGGCTGAAGGAGTTACTCCGCTTCACATCGAGCCTAACAACGCCCTTCAGCCGTGACTTATTCACGATACAGCACAGCCTCTCGTACCTTATTGCTTGCATATAATAATTAATAACATATTTGATCAGCCTTAAAAAGGGCTTGTGTACCTTTTTCTGTTGCTCTTTTTTTTCTTCCTCCATTTCGGTCTCCACTATACTTCAGCCAGGTTTTTATTTTTTCCTCGGCTTCCACCACTTTTGCTCCTTGTTTTTTGGCTGCATCTGTCAGCATGAAATTAAAGAAAATTAAACAGAGAAAGGGTTAGCAGACAGATAATATCTGAGGTGTATTTTGTAGAGTTTTGTAGAGATTAGTGAAATAATTGGCATTCTTTCATTGACTTGCATTGTATTTCATTTAATGACCCATTATGTGAGACTGTAAGGGGTTGTTTCCTCTTTTGCTATTTCAAAGTTATGTCTAAGTTTTGAAAGTTTGAATGTTTTTTAAAACATATCACCTATGACAACTTTTGCTAGCAAGAGTGTAGAAAATGGGCTCTTCTGTCCTCTCCCTTGCCAATTAAAATTGTTGGCCAACTCGTTGGTTATTATTTCCCTCATGATTCTGTGGACAATGTCTTTGGCAGATGTTCCACCCAAGCTAAGCAACAGTAAATCAGGTCTAGATCTCTTCATGTTAGTATTCTTTTAAGTGAAGTAACAGAACATCATTAGAATTTACCAGGGAACGTTGTGTGTCTCTGTTTGACAGCTTATCCTCCAGATCTTTTATGCCCGTCATGCTCCTTAATGGAAACTGAAACTCCTCGTTTACAACTTCAGTTGCATTCTCTCTTCGCATAATGGCCTGAAGGAGGAGCGTATTCTGCCTGACTTGACCCTTTATCTCTTCCAGCATCTGGTAGAGCCGGAGTTCTCTGTCTGAATCAGACAAACATACGATACAACATTATAACTGCACAGAATTGAACGTATAGAGAGAGAGACTGCATCTCTTCTTTTGTTGTCTTTATCATAACTCTTTATCATAACTTTTCCAGCCTTTTGTTGAATCCATCCCAGCTTTTTTTTTTGAGACGTGTTGCTGGCATTAAATTCAAAATGTGCTTACATTTCCCATAAAATAGTTAAATTTGACATTTTCGATATGTTGTCTATGTCCTTTTTTCAGCTAAATATGATTTTACAAGATTTGAAATTTTGTTTTTATTTTGCATTTTACATAAGGTCCCCAATTTTCTTTTAAATTGTGGTTGTAAATCAAAGCACATTGATATTAAGGGTAATTGTTAAAAGCAGGGCTTAAAAGGTTTATAATTTGAAAATAGTACAACTTAAGGCGAAGTTGGTTTTATTCTCCTATTTGCTTACATTACATACATTTTATTTTGTTCCTTGAACAGTTTCTAATCCATGTTAGAGACTAAAAAGGTAATTACTAAAAACTCCTGTGAAAAAAACTATTGTAAAAGGTTTGGAATAATTCTACGTACCATCTTGTCTTGGTTCAGGGACTGTCACAGCAGGTGCTGATGGTGCAAATGGTGGTATGGCTGGCAAGTTCAGGCTTTTGGCTCCATTACTGCAGATTTTTTTTTTTTTTGGTCTTTCCATTGTCTCTGCATATGGAACAGTAAGAAACAGAATCAGTATAATGTACAATACATTGCCAAACATCACAACATTTACTCCCATCCAGAGTTTCGCTGCGATCTTTACCAAAGTTACCTAAAGTTACCAATGTTCAAAAGTTCCTTTCAACATATCGTCCCCTTGGAATTAAATATAGTTTACTACAACTCAATTTTGACAGAAATGTCAGATATAACCTTGTACTGTAATTTCCCAACTATTAGTCGCAGTTTATACATTTATTTTGCTAAATTTCTTCAGGTTAATACACAAGAGCAGTTAATATGGTATTAATGTTTTTTTTTAACTTGCATAAAACACTCTCCTGTGGCTTATACACACAAAATTACTTTAATTAATTCTAAGGGGACTATATTATATTGTATGTTTTCGTCTGTACCTGTGTGGAGCCAGCTTGTTGAGGCCTGCACTGGAGGTCTTCCTGAGGCTGTATCAGATGTAAATCCATTGACATATTTTGATGATGGTCTGTTGGACACATTAAAGGTAATCAATGTTTTAAAAGTGCAATGCAAGTAAGCGGTAGTAGGCTATAAAAGGAGACAAGAGATTAGAGGAAACATACACTCTTTTCCGTACACTTTCCTCATCTGTAGACTCCAAACTGTTGCCTTTACAAAACTTCACCAGCTTTCTTCTGGCTTTTTCATAGGAATCTAAACATAGAAACAAACAACATCACTAAGCCTATTATCTGAACATTTGAAAAGAACTGCTTGGCATAACTCACAAGGAGCATCTTTTAATTTTTTAATAGTTATTTCTCTATAATAATTTATAATTAATTCCTCAAAGACTTACCATACTCAGCCACCCATTCAGTTAAATATTCGTCCCATTCTTCATCAGGAGTTTCATTTTTTTCAACCGCTTTGAAAAAAGGGGCTGGGGGGGGGGGGGGGGGGGGGGGGGGCTGGGGGCTTGTGGGAATCAAGCAGTATGCAGTAAAGGATAAGCCACAAACCCATCCTTATACTGTAAAAGAAGGACTTTTGAAACAGTCTGTGTAGGAACAATAGTCAATGACTGCCCGGGTTGTTTCACAAAGAATATATGAAGACTTGATGAATCAATTGGATAGGTGAAAAAAGATGACTTGTTTTGGAATTTAAGACAGACTAGATGCGATGCTTCCTTGTCTTTTAAAATGTTTTTCACTATATAAATATCTCCATTGAACAGAATATAGTTGTCTCCTTCTGATAAACTAATTGAAGTTCCACCATTTACATATTTCTTATACTGTGTAAACTGCTGAGATGTCACATTGTATGGAAAAGGCCCATTCTTATGTTCCTGGTAAAAACCATCGTTGCACACCCTTATTTTAGTTCTGACGCTTGCTTTTTCTGACAATCTCCTGATGATCTGTTGAAGGGGCTGGGTAGGGGTCCTTATCAATTTTTTTAATGTGTAGAGGAAGTTCTCAAATGGGAAAGCTGCGAAATTATGCAGCACACCAAACTGCCTTGCATCATTGGCAAGATGTGTCAGCCCGTGTATGTTATACACAACGTAATTGCCATAAACAGATTGAAAATGCTCAACAAATGTGATCAGTAACTTTTCAGCAAAATCACAGTACTGGAGACACAGTGAGGGGCAGCATAATATCCGAATGGCTACATGCAGAAGCATAAAATTGTGGTATAGAACATTCGGCAGATGGTCTTTCAGTGCTACTGGACCAATGTACAGGAGAAAAGTTCTGAACTCAGTTGCTTTCCACCTATCTACCTCAACAAGGGATCTCCCTTTCTGTGCAAACTCTCTGGGGAGTCTCATGGCAAAGGACATAAGCACTGCAGAAATTACACTGTAAAAAATTGCGCTGTAAAATAACAGTAATCTACTGGCAGCTGTGGTTGCCAGCAAAGTACTGTTAATTTACAGGCCTCTACCGTTATTATACAGCTCTCCTTTTTTACAGCATGTTACTGTAAAAATACAATGGAAGGTAACTTGTATCATTTGGTAAACCGATTGCTTCAAACAGTTCAAGTTTAAAAACGAGTATTTAAACTGATAGTATTGTGAACTTCATTTGAGTCCACTGAAAATGAATATCTCTTAATATAATACTGCAAACATCTAATATGTAATCGTGAATGATTTAAAAACATGACATTAACTAAAATCTTTGCAGTTAGCATTTAGCGAACAGTAGCACACATGTATGTGCTGAAGTTTTTAGCAACGAGATTGTCACTGCATCAGCAACTACACAGTTCCTGCGTTTAAATAAAGCAACGGGCAGCATAACATTAGTATTACTCTGCTCATCTTTGACTGAAGCACAGGCTCTACTCTCCAGCACAATGGTGACCCACAAAACTAATGAATTAAACTAAAAGATCTCTCCTGTATCATCTTGTGCAAAACACATAAAACACTTCAGTTTAATATTTACTCTCTTTATCAGTTATTGACTTCGCAAAACTTTTTTCTATGAACTTTTCCTAATATTTCAGTGAAATTAACTTATTTTGTTTAGTAAACCTGACTGTTAAATTTTACAGAATATTGCTGTTTTTCCTTGATTTTACGGTAATCTACTGGCAGCTGTGGTTGCCAGTAAAATGCTGTTTTTCTACAGTTTTATGCCGTAAATTAATTTACAGTTGATTACCGTTAAATTACACTTCACTCTGTTTTTTTTTTTATTTGACACATTTAACCCTTTAAACCCACTGCAAAATCTTCAGTTTTAAATGAACACTTGTGTGTCCACACTACAGGGTGTTGGAGTAACACTGAAGCAGTGTTGAAGTTAATTATATAATTCAGTGATTAATTAACTGATGATTGAGCATTAGTGATGAACACCTGACAAGGACAGAGGAACAACAAGAAGATAAAAAAGTGAAACACAAGAACTACAACTGACTTCAGCCACAGAAGACATGAAATCTCTGAAGATCTCAGCAGAGAAGGATTAAACAACTCTAAAAAATAGTATTACCAGCTTCACTTATTATTAACCAGATTGACTTAATTCATTTGTTCATACGTCTACTGAAATTCTTATTGAGAATTAACAGAGGTTTAGATGTTGTTTTGTTTCATTTGACATTACCATTATGGGGATCAGTGTATGCTTTAGTTGGGCTCCTGACCCTTGACTTTAACATTAGTTTTCATTTGGCTGCTTTAACTGTGTATGTATAAGACACATTTGTTGTGGCAGAAGCAAAGCCAACAAAACTGAGATCAGGTGTTGCTGGTTATGTTTTGAATATTACGTCATCACATAATGTTTGTCTCTCTGATCTCAATCAGTTTCTAATTACTTACAAAAATGTGTTTTTTAACACAATTTAATTTAATATTACTACACTGTGAAACTAACAGAAGACGAAGCAGTGCTATGCAATCGGTTGTGAAGGATTTTTAAACTCATAATTCATAAAAAAATGTTGAACTATGGTTTCAGTTAGACAAACACAGACATCAAGAATCAGCCAATGAATCTCAACAATGGTGACAATGAACAAAAAAGATAACATAAAATCTGAACATCACAGAATACGCTACTAAAAGTCAATACAAAACCAACAGCAAAAATAAAAGCAAAAAGTACAAATTAAAGAAAATAACCAGACAATTCAGCTGCATAATTTATTCATGCTGCAATGCATGCTGGGAGTGGTGGCTGATTTTTTTGTACTATGCTGGTACCCAACATGCATTGCAGCATAAAACTTCTGATTGTCACCATTGTTGAGATTCATACTCCGATTCTTGATGTCTGTGTGTGTGTCTGGCTGATCTGAAAATTAAAAATGTTCTTAGTATAAACTTTTAAAATCCATCATATTTTCTAAATGCCAAATTTCAGAAAAACATCATTCTGTAAAATCACAATAACACCAAAATCAAAAATATAAAACATCAATAATATTATTAGACAACAAATGAGATCAGTGAATTGGGCCACTATATGATGATTGAGACCATTATCAAACAGCCATAGTCATATGATACTGTATTCTTTCAGCTTTTTCGCCATAGCAAATGTATTTTTAAGACACAGCTACCGCAGCCAAAGAAAAACTATTGTTCAAAGGTCAAGAGCCCAACTAAAGCAAACACTGATCACCATCATGGGAACATCAAATGAAAATAAAATGACATTAAACCTCTGCCACCTTTCAATAAGTCCTTCTGTAGATGTAAATAAAGTCAGGTTAGTAATAAGTGAATCTGGTAATGCTTTTTGTGGAGTTGTTTAATCCTCCTCTGCTAAGATCTTTTGCTAAGATTTTTCTGTTCCTCTTGTTCTGATAGAGGAGTGATTCTGATAGTTAACAGCAGGTGTTCCTCAGTGTCTCAATTAACTTAGAAAATTAACTGAATTAACTATGAAATTATTCACTCAGTCAAGTAGACTGTATTAGTGAACTAGGCGATAGTGAATGAGGGTATAGGGTGTGATTTTGGAACACAGCCTCTTAGTGTCGACTTTGAGCGCTGTTAATTCACAGTATATTCCTGTAGGCTAGTTTCTCGAAAACGACAAATATCACCCAGAAGGCATTTTTTTACGGTATATTAATGTTTTAATGAAAAACAGTATGTTAATGTAAAATTTGGCCGTTTTTTTACAGAATTTTTTTACAGTGTAGGCCTATCTGATGAGCACCTAAGCGAGTTGGAAGTGGTCCCCTCATCCAAAACCCTATCAACTTTCTCACAACCTCAAGAAAAACCAGGTGCATAACATCTAATGGAAATTGGGAGACCATACCAATTCCAACCCTTGTCAACACACTGGTCCCTTTATGGTGAAACTCATCATCTTTATTAATAAAAGACGTATCTGTCCGTAAAGGTGAATTGACTTCAGGAAAAGTCATGCGATTTTCCGCCCATGTTCCCTCCTGTGTGCATTTTTCACAGCCGTGGTATGCATTGTGGGCTTTAATGTTTTTTACGAAAGCCCTCGCACTTGCATCGCAAACAAAATTTGAAATTTTAATATCTACACATTTACCAATTACATCCACACCCTCTAATTTAAGCTTTCCATATTCATTCACAAATGATTCTAGGAACAGATTGACTTTCTTTGGTTTTTTAGATCCAAGATAAAGCAATGACAAATGGTTGCTTTGTTTTGTCTTCCTCTACCAAGCCTAGAATGGGCCAGAACTGCTTATTGCTGCTTTTGAACAAAGGTAGTCCATCAATATTCACTTGTAAATGAATGGCCTTTGGGAGAGGGTCTATCTGGTTTAACACATGCCTAATGCCTTTCTCAACTCCAAAATAATGCATGGTACCACCAGCAATCTGCTGGACCTCATAATTAGTTGGAGTGCCTAAAAGAGTGCGGGCGTCCTTTGGGAGATATGGATGATATTCTCTCAGAATGCCCAACAGCCCATTTAGATGGCATTGTGGTATTTGGCTGTCTATTGCCCAATCTCTGAGCTCCTCCTCAAGACACTCCGCAGACTCAACAAATTCGTCATCACTTGAGTCAGTTTCTGTCAGAGCATCTGACCAAAATCCATCAATCACGTTATCGTCAACATTAAACTCAGTCTCTAACTCGTCTGATTCATAGGACATGGGCCAATCAGATGCAGCATCTGACCACACATCATCAGCAGGGGTGTTTTTTTCCAGGCATATGTTTACGGCTGCGTCAGATTCAGCATCGATATTAACCTCACTGAGGATATTGTAAGCCCTCCCCCACTAAGCAAAATGATGTCCAAAACACGTCTTTTCAACGTCTTTGTCACAAAAGTCGGACGTTGATAAGACGTCCACTGAGGAGCCAGAATGAAAGTTTTTATGACGTCTTTTTTTGACGTGTTCTTCATTATTTTAATGCTTTGGGTACCAATATTGCAGTTCCACAAAGATGGTGGATATGAATGCCACAGCATCTGACAACATTACATGCTTGTTCTGTGATGATTTCACCATCATCAATAAGCTGAAAACACCTTATCTCCTCATTGTTTGCTTTCTCTGCCACTACAATTGTGTTATACAAACACAATTAAAGCAGTCAAAGAAAAGCTAAAGTAAAAGGAAAGGGAACAAGAGCCCAACTAAAGCAAACACTGATCACCACAATGGTGACACTTCAAACTAAACAAATATCAACATCTAAACCTCTGTTAATTCTCACTAAGATCATCTCTCAGCAATAGTCAAAGTGATTCTGTCTAAATGAGACCATAAATGATGTTGAAAATATGTCCACAATGGCCACATTTGAACTAGTTTTTAACCTTGTACGAAGGTTCGGTGAACGTCTATATCGGACGTGCAGAACATGTCAAAAAAAGACGTCATAAAAACTTTCATTCTGGCTCCTCAGTGGACGTCTTATCAACGTCCGACTTTTGTGACAAAGACGTTGAAAAGACGTGTTTTGGACATCATTTTGCTTAGTGGGCCGCTTTGCCTGAACGTTTAAGTGTTCTGTCTGAATAAATGTTGTTTGCAGACATAGTTAGTAGCCTATGCTGCCAAACAAATAACGTTAATTACAGTTACTAAGTTACAGTTGATTTCAATTCTGTTTAATCTAGACTAAGAAAGCTACAATGCTAGCTAACTAACGTTAACTGTTAGAATCTAGCAGGCTGACGGTAGAGCTGTCGTTACATTGAATGTCAAATATGCTGGCTAAATTATAAGGCTGCATTTACATCAGATTGATAACGTGAAGCCATAACAATGCCTTACTAGATAACAGATTGATTAAAACAATATACTGAATCGAGCAGATTACCTTGGACTGGCTGGGTTAACGGCTGAAGTGAAGTCTAAAAGAAGGCTAACGGTTAGAAGATAACGGAAAATAGCGGTAATTCTAAATCATGCGCGCGCACGCGCGCGGCCGGGGCGCTCTCTGCTCGTAAGCGCACTGTCAAGCGCACTAGCGCAGCAGTCATTCTATTATACATCACTCACCGATCAAAAAAGGCTTTTGGCGGTACAAAAATTTGCTTTGACGGCCGCCAAAAAAAATTCAATAGCCTACAGGACACCTGTTATGTCGAAATAACGAGATATTACATTGAAATAACGACTTAATATCTCGAAATAACAAGATCAGTTTTCTTTTCTTTTCTTTTCACCATGCGGTTCAGGGCTTCAATACAGCCTGAATATAATTGATTCCAGTCCAGACAATATTTTTGGGGGTGCTATCGGGGTGCTTTTGGTCCTTCTTGGGGGGTGCTGAAGCACCTGCTCCTAGCCCTGCTGGGGGAGCTTTGTTTATAAATGTCGTTAGACTACTAAAACAATGATTAACAAGTAAATGTTTTCGGAAATGTATTGTATGAAACACGTATTAAGCTAAAAGTAAGTGTCGGTGTAGGTGACTGTTTGTCAACACCATAGGCGTCGATTTCGGTGGGGACGGCGAGGACGCGTACCCACCAGATTTCGTCATGATTCATTTTGTACCCACCACTTTTTAGGGTTGCTAGTAGGGCTGTAAGTGACACCAAACCCACGATTCGATTCGTATCACAATGTTTGACCCACGATTATTTGCGTATCACGATTTTTTTGGGGATTTAAAAATAATAATAATAATTCGGTGCTGATGCGGTGATGACCCGTTCATGTAACATATAAGAGTGGCGCTGCCAATAAAGCACCTAAAAGCTGTCACAAAGAACTGGCAAAAGTAATCGTATTATGTCAAATATAGCAGAGAGAAATGCACATTTCATACGGATTACATCATTTTCTTTCGTTTTGAATTGTTCTGTTTAAAAGTATGATTTAAAGCGTTCTGTAGATAATATAGGCCTATATATTTCTCAGGTCTGTGAGGCATGGGCTGTGCTGAGTTTCGGTTCATTTATGAGACGAGCACCAGTTCATGCGCCGGCGCCTCCGTGTCGTGATATCTATTATCTGCTTTAGGCCTACACTCAGTATTTAAGCAGAAATTAATATAAACATGAGAAAAAATAAAACGAGCTCCACAGAACATAACATATTCATTTTATTTTATTTTTCGTGTTCGCATTTATGAGGAAAAAACGATGTTACATACGTGACAGTTCTCGGTTACGGACCCCAGTCAACACGGTGATCTCACAGTGATCTCATCATGTGGTCACAACGTGAGCAATGTGAGTTCACAGTGAGCTAAAAGTGTAACCTCACAGCGCACTCACTGTGTGCTCATGGCCGCAATATGAGCTCATCCCAGCTAGAAATGTTATTGTTCTATGAATGTTTTGAGAGCATTATATTATGTTATGGTTTCTGTAGCTAATTTTATTTTTGTTACCAGAATGTTCTCCTAAAAAGTAGGATAACAGTCTCTAAAAACATTTGAAAAATGTTTAGTGATTACATTGATATAACATTATCCCCTAACATTATTATAAGGGTTTAGCGGGAAGTTTCCCAGCAGACACAGGACTGATCCTCTTAAAAGAGGTTTAGATGTCGAAGTTGGTTTGAAAGTAGTTGTTTGGTTTGGTCACCATTATGGAGGTCAGTGTTTGCTTTAGTTGGGCTCTTTGGCCTTGACTATTTGATGTTAGTTTTTCTCTGGCTGTTGTGTTTGTTACAGAAAGAGAAAATGTGAAGTATATACACAGCAAAAACTGTCTTCACAGCAAACATTCCAGTGTTAAATTAACACTCCTGGGAGTTTATATGAGTCCAAACTCAAGAGTGTAAAGTGTTAAAATATGAGTGTTAAATGAACACCCAAGAGTGTTAAAGTTAATGAGATAATTAAGTTATTAATTGAGTGATGATTGAGTATTAGTGATGAACACCTGATGTTAACAAAACAGAATCACAGAAGGAGAAAATCACAAATTGTAAGCCACCATTATGGAGATCGGTGTTTGCTTTAGTTGGGCTCTTGACCCTTATATTATTATCTTTAGATTTTGTGTGCTGTTATTATAACAGACAGATGAACAAAGAAAAAAAGTGATCTATTGGTTATGTTATGACAATCATAATTTGAAATTGATCACTGAACCCTTATTTCAGATTTAGTTTGAAGTTGTTTATTACAGCATAACTGTGATTCTACATAAATATCCAGAATTTTTGATAAATAAATACGGAATAATTTATTTTAAAGTTGTTTTGAAAAAAAAAAAACCTTTCTGTTAGGCACACACAGACATGAAGATTCAGTCTATGCATCTCAACAATGGTGATGAGCAAAATATTCAATTAGGAAAAGGAAATTACTTCGACAAATCAGATCATAATTTATTAATTCCGCAATGCATGATGGGAGCCATTAATGAGTTGATTGGTGGCAGCCACTGCAACATGCTTTATTCTTGTCACCATTGTTGAGATTCACAGGCTGATTATTGATGTCTGTGTTTTTGATTAGAACAACTATAATTGGATTATATTAAAAATACTGAAAATCATATGATTTAGAAACATAGAGCTACTGTATAAACAAGTTAACCCAAACTATCTAAATATGTTTTGATCATTTCAGATCACAATATGATTATGCCAAAACATAACCGACACCATCACATCACAATTTCTCTTTGTCCGTCTGACTGTTATTAATCAGTAACGACAGACAAGTAAAATCTTAAGTTAATAATATAAGGGTCAAGAGCCCAACTAAAGCAAACACTGATCTCCATAATGGTGGCTTACAATTTGAGATTTTCTCAAATTTTCTCTTCTTTTTTTTTGTAATAAGTGAAGCTAGTAATGCTATTTGTGGAGTTGTTTAATAAAGTTGGATCCTGACATCAAGGCAAGGCAAGGCAAGGCAAGGCAAGTTTATTTATATAGCACATTTCATACACAGTGGTAATTCAAAGTGCTTTACATAGAAGAAATAAAAATAATTACATAGATAATAAAGGAAATAAGAATAATTAAAACAGTTTAGAAAATAAAATACGGTGCAAACAGTCGGACGAACAGTGGCACAGTGCTCATTCAGTAAATGCAAGGCTAAGCAGTGGTAATTCAAAGTGCTTTACATAGAAGAAATTAAAATAATCAAAAGAAATAAGAATAATTAAAACCGTGTCTGAGATGGAAGTGATTGAGCAGGTTCGCGGTGCCACTGGACCTACAATCCAGGGACGTCCTCTGCTGGGGTGGTGTACCACACCAGTATTGCCCCACTGGGCCCCCACAGAGCACGTTTCACTTTTGCTGTTTTAAACTAACAGCGAACCTCTATACTCTCCGTAGTATAGATAATCTTCACTCGCCTCGTCGGAGTGAAGCTCTCCCGTTCCCCTTCAAAATCTCTTCCAATCAGACAGCCCTGATAATTAATAATCACCCCTATCTGAGATGGAAGCGATTGAGCAGGTTTGCGGTGCCACTGGACCTAATCCAGGGACGTCCTCTGCTGGGGTGGTGTACCACACCAGTATTGCCCCACTGGGCCCCCACAGAGCACGTTTCACTTTTGCTGTTTTAAACAAACAGCGAACCTCTATACTCTCCATAGTATAGCTAATCTTCACTCGCCTCGTCGGAGTGAAGCTCTCCCGTTCCCCTTCAAAATCTCTTCCAATCAGACAGCCCTAAAAATTAATAAAATCTTCCTGAATCACAGTTTGGAAAAAAAATAAATAAATAAAAAATAAAATACAGTGCAAACAGTCGGACGTATTTTATATCGACCGGTAGCTATTATAGATCTTTCTTTTAAAAGGATCTTCTTACTTACATGCATCAACTTTCTTTTCTCTTTCAATCTTCTTACCATCTATCAACTTTCTATTCTCGTTCAATCTTCTTACGACTTTCAATCTTCTTACCAGAAAAATGTTTAGACGTCAACCCAATTTTAATTTTCAACCAAAATTTGACATCTGAGTGACGTTGGAGTCCACGTCCAATAACATTTTTAGCTGGGATGAGCTCATATTGTGACCATAATATGAGCACACAGTGAGTGCACAGTGCGGTTACACTTTTAACTCACTGTGACCTCACATTGTGATCATATGGAGAGATCACTGTGAGATCAAAGTGTTGACTGGGCTATTAAAGAGTGTATATGTGTACAAAGATAATCGCAATGCTGACAACTGTTTTTTGTTAAATAAAAGTTGCTGATAACTTCCCAGATAGCAAACTGACATCGAATCAATGTGGAACCCAGGTAGCAAACAGACGTTGGGCCAACGTCAATATTGGTTGGTTACGTTGGCCCAACCTGTCTGACAGAAATACAACGTTGGGCCAACGTTGGTATGGTCAGCTGCAATTGCCTAGCCTGGCACCGCCCTCCTACGTACTTCCGCTCGATTTCATTTCTCTTCAGTACTTAGTCTGGCCTCTCTCAAGAGAGAAACGTTAACTTCCTGGTAGGCGGGTACTCTTTTGAAGTTCAAAACTATTGGATCTGCCCTGAGTCACTCTGGATCTGTCACAACCAATCGCTAGCGTGTGGTCGTGACGTGACGTATGGCATGCGACGGAACTGGCCGGAAACAAGAACGAAGTTTTCAAACACCAACCGGGAAGACATTTCACTTCATTCCCTAACTTCAACAGAAACATTCTGTCCAAGGTCAACTTTAAGGACTTATGGCAATGGATGCGTGCCCGGCTGAAAGACTGGAGAGCTGTAGCACTTTAACTACTTCCTTGCATATTTTGTAACTTTGAATGTTGATGTACATGTTTAATTATTTATGTACAAAGAGTAAATATTTAAACAATGTCTATACACTAAGTGTCCCTGTATATAATCTTACTTTATCGATTATAATTAGCAATCAATAATCTTACTCTGTGTGCAGGTGTAAAATAAACGGCACTTTTTCTTATAACGTCTTATTTCTTATTTATAAAAAGGAGTTTGCACAGTTTTATTTGACATTTATAGTTTATTAAAACACAATTTTTAAACATTTACAACATGTAAAACTGACAGAACAACCATGTTCCTACAAAAGTACACAAGGAAATCAAAGCCATTTGTTGTTTAGCAGCCAGGACTCGGGGCTTCCGAACACCAGGCTAAAGTTTCCGTCCAAAATGTCACGGTCTTGTGAGTGGACTCATATAAACTCCCAGGAGTGTTAATTTAACACTGGAGTGTCTGCGGTGAACACCGGAGTTATTGCTGTGTATATACTTCACATTTTCTCTTTCTATAGCAAACACAACAGCCAGAGAAAAACTAACATCAAATAGTCAAGGCCAAAGAGCCCAACTAAAGCAAACACTGACCTCCATAATGGTGACCAAACCAAACAACTACTTTCAAACCAACTTCGACATCTAAACCTCTTTTAAGAGGATCAGTCCTGTGTCTGCTGGGAAACTTCCCGCTAAACCCTTATAATAATGTTAGGGGATAATGTTCTATCAATGTAATCACTAAACATTTAAAACATTTTTTTAGAGACTGTTATCCTACTTTTTAGGAGAACATTCTGGTGACAAAAATAAAATTAGCTACAGAAACCATAACATAATATAATGCTCTCAAAACATTCATAGAACAATAACATTTCTAGCTGGGATGAGCTCATATTGCGGCCATGAGCACACAGTGAGTGCGCTGTGAGGTTACACTTTTAGCTCACTGTGAACTCACATTGCTCACGTTGTGACCACATGATGAGATCACTGTGAGATCACCGTGTTGACTGGGAGATGTATTCACTTTTAAACAAA
This sequence comes from Phoxinus phoxinus, assembly GCF_949152265.1. Taxonomy (NCBI): domain Eukaryota; kingdom Metazoa; phylum Chordata; class Actinopteri; order Cypriniformes; family Leuciscidae; genus Phoxinus; species Phoxinus phoxinus. Next base: position 49,146,182 of record NC_136876.1, read on the forward strand.
ATTTAAACAACGTAGCTATTATTCAATGCATTACTTCTATATAGATTATATAATAAGTTGCTTAAGCAAGTGGTAACATATTTAACCTTACTTGTATATTAAAATAGCAGACATTTTAAATTAAAACTTAAAATTGACAAAAACGGCAGACTCTTTTGCATAATTTAAATCCTTATACAATAAATCTTGCATGTCACAACTTGCTTTTCCACCATGAGACGATCGTCGTTCATTATGACCTTGTTGAAATATACAAGAATTTATTTGAAAAATAGTAGTATTTAATTAAACGCATTTATGGTGAGATTACTACATTTAATTTAATTAATTGCATTTATGATCAAATTACTACATTTTCATGTCAATTTGTGTTCATTTTGACCACGAAACATGCGCTGCCACTTTAATTTGCGAACGGTCAGGTAGAGATGGGGGAGATGCCTCTCCATCTTAGAAGAGACCAGCTATCTCATCTGAGGGGTCATACTGAAAAACATACGAGTCAGTCAGTTATAGCCTATGCCTGGCAATGTGAAGAGAGAGAGAATGAGCTAATTAAAAGGTTTGGTTGGACAATAAGGCAGAAGGTAACAATGGGAATCAGTGCTCTGAAAATAAGCCCTACATATATGGTATATCCAGTTGTACCTCCTATTGTCAGTCGACTTGGCTTTATTGGAGGAAAATGAAGTTAATGAAGTGGATCATTACAGGGTTCAGAATTACATAAGGAAATATAAAGAAGGAATTATGTCATATACTGATGCATCTAAGCAGACTGATAAGAAAATGCGAATTGCTAATGTTATCCCTCAAGTAAACATTGCATTTGCTAAAATAATGAATGGTGATTTAGCTGTATACACAGCAGAAATTATAGCATGGCATTGATGTTGGTTGAGAGCAATAGACCTTAGCAAGCTGTGATTGCTTCAGACTCCAGCTCAGCGTTGATAAGACTTAAGCATCACTGTAAAAAAAAAAATTAAGCTTGAACAACCAAAAAAATCTTAGTACTAATTTCTCCTAGCTTTTTCTTGTTGACTCAACTTTTGTAAATAACAGTTATACGAACTGAAAATAAGTTGTCTGTGACACACAAAATGAGTCAACTTGACATAATTTGTTTTCTCGAGAGATGCAACTATTCTGTAACAAATCTTTTGTAGTTGAGCCAATTCAACATTTTTTGTCTATTGGAAATCATTTGGTCATCACAATTTTGGTTGGGCAGTTTGACTGAGTTTGAGTTTGACACTAATCTTATTTTTGACCAAAATTTATTATTTTTTTGTGAACATTTTGCAACCCATTTTACCAGCAAAACTGTCTTGCAGCAGATCAGACATTCTGAATTCTGATTTTAAAATATGTTATAAAGGGAAATTGTACACACACACAGACATCAATAATCAGCATATGCATCTCAACAATGGTGACATCCTTCATGCCGCAATGCATGCTGGGAGCCACCATAGTATTAAAATCATGGCTCCCAGCATGCATTACAATATGAAGCATGTCACCATTGTTGAGATGCATTGCTGATTCTTGATGTCGGTTTCTAAATAAAATCACTTTACAAGAATAATAGTAATTATTCCCCTTTATGATGCTGTTCTCAAGATCAGCTGATCTTTTTGTTCATGGCTTTCTTTACAACAAATAATGTGTTTTGTTAAACACTGTTGCAAAGACCACAAACTCACATAAACTAGTATCTCAATACTAGTTTTACTCGATCTTAGTGTTGCGTTCGACACTATAGATCATAAAATACTCTTAGATCGACTTCAAAATTACACTGGTGTTCAGGGACAGGCATTAAGCTGGTTTAGATCGTACCTATCAGACCGTTACCATTTTGTCCATTTAAATGGGGAAAAATCAAAGATAACGTCAGTAAATTATGGATTGCCGCAAGGATCTGTATTAGGCCCTCTGCTATTCTCAATTTATATGCTGCCACTTGGTAATATTATAAGAAAACATGGAATACGTTTCCACTGTTCCACATGCTGATGACACTCAATTATATATTTCATCACGACCAGATGATAACACTAAATTATCTAAAATGACAGAGTGTGTTAAAGATATAAAATATTGGATGACGTGTAATTTTCTTATATTAAATTCAGATAAAACGGAGGTATTACTGATTGGTCCAAAAAACTGCCCACAAAACCTCTTACAGTACAACCTTAATCTAGAAGGATGTCCTGTTACTTTATCCTCTACAGTAAAAGACCTGGGTGTTATACTAGACCGCAACTTGTCTTTCGAAAAGCATATTTCAAATGTCACAAGAACAGCCTTTTTCCACCTTAGAAACATTGCTAAGCTACGTAACATGCTATCAGTTTCTGATGCAGAAAAGTTAGTTCATGCATTCATGACCTCGAGACTAGATTACTGTAATGCTTTATTAGCTGGTTGTCCTGCATCCTCCGTAAACAAGCTACAGTTAGTCCAAAATGCAGCCGCTAGAGTTCTTACTAGATCAAGAAAATATGAACATATAACACCAATTTTATCATCTCTACACTGGTTACCTATTAAGTTCCGTATCAACTACAAAGTATTGTTACTGACCTATAAAGCCCTAAATGGTTTAGCTCCTGTGTATTTAAGAGATCTTCTATCGCCATATAATCCATCGCGCTCTTTAAGATCGCTAAATTCAAGGCTTCTGGTCGTACCGAGGATAACTAAGTCCACTAAAGGAGGGAGGGCGTTTTCACATCAAGCTCCTAAACTCTGGAATAGCCTTCCTGATATTGTCCGAGGCTCAGACTCGCTCTCCCAGTTTAAAACTAGATTAAAGACGCATCTCTTTAGCCAAGCATTCACATAATGCATCTCATACCTTTTATACTACAGTTAAATCAGATCAAATGCATTCATATTATGAACAGCAGCTACGCTAATTATTTCCCATCTGCTTTTTTTGTCAAATAGAGTTCGTCAGCTCCAGTTATGTATCCAGCCTCTCATGGAGACTTCAGATGCCCCAACGCCTGTGATGAGACGACTCGATGCCGGCAATATGTTATGCCCTAAATTTATGATTAATTAACTGTATTTTTATTTGTACATTTTAGAAATGCATTTTCTGTAAAGCTGCTTTGAAACAATGTGTATTGTGAAAAGCGCTATACAAATAAATTTAAATTGAATTGAATTGAATAAACAGCCAAGAGTCAAACTGCCCAACTCAAGGAAACGCTCATCACCAAAATGGTGACCAAACATTTTCAATAAAAAATCTACACCTTATTCTTAATAAGGACTTCAGTTTACAATAGACACATTTTTTTGAATTGGCTCAACTACAAAAGATTTGTTACAGAATAGTTGCATCTCTCCAGAAAACAAATAAAGTCAAGTTGACTCAACTAAACATTGTTTTGTGTCACAGACAAACGTATTTTCAGTTCGTATAACTGTTATTTACAAAGTTGAGTCAACAAGAAAACGCTAGGGGAAATAGTACTAAGATTTTTTTTTTTTTACGAGATTTTTACAATGTGGATTTTTGCTGAACCAACACAACAAAATCAGTAATTGCAACTTTTTTCAAGTTGCGTTTTTTACAGTGATCTTCACTCTGAGTCTAGACAGGACCTAGTGTTTGAAATAATGCTACCAACAAACAATCTGCTTAAGTCTGGTATTAGTTCTACATTTATATACCAGCTCATAGGTGCAGGAATTTATGCAGACAAATGTGCGAAGAAAGCAGCAGAGAAGCCTGATATTATAGAGGTGGATATTAAATACAGCGAAGCTGAAGTCAAAAGTATAATTAAAGCTAAGATTAATGAAAAAATTGCAGTTTTTATTGGATAATGAACAGTCTGGGAGACACCTGTAAAGTATTCAAGGAAAAGTGGGAAAGAACAGGAATACATACAGAAGTAAGCGAGAAGAAGATATGCGGTCCAGAATGAGGCTAGGACATACAGAATTAAATATATCTTTATTTATAATGAAAAAGCATGTTGATGGAATATGTGAATATTGCAATAGTCAAGAGACAATAGAGCATGCACAGCAAAATCCCCAGTGTTAAATTAACACTGCTCAGTGTTTATATGAGTCCACACTCAGAGAGTGTTAAATGAACACTGAAGCAGTGTTAAAGTTAATGAGATAATTAAGTGATTAATTGAGTTATGATTGAGCATTATTGAAGACACTTGATGATAACAAGCAGAATCACTGAAGGAGAGAATCGTAATTGGTGTGTTACCATTATGGAGATCAGTGTTTGCTTTAGTTGTGGTCTTGACCCTTCAATCATTTACTTTAGATTTTTGTTTGGCTGCTGTATGTGAGTTACAACAGCCAGATGAACAAAGAGAAAAGGTGATATATTTGTGTTTTAACATAATCATTATTTCACAATCATTCAACCTGAGTCACTGAACTCATAAAGATCCCAATTACTGAGTTACTTTATTGATTATAGCAGCACTGTCCTTGAAAATCAAATATTTTTAACTTTTACTATGTAATCCAAATAATTTCTTAAAACTTAATCACATGCACAATCATTTGTTTTTTTTAAAACACAGACATCAAGAATCAGCCTGTGAATCTCAACAATGGTGACAATTATAAAGCATTTTGCAGTGCATTCTGGGTGCCACCAATCAAATCTCATTCATGGCTCCCATCAAGCATTGCTGCATGAATAAATAATGAGCTTATGTTCAGATGTGATCTGTTTGTCACCATTGTTGAGAGTCATACGCTAATTATTGATCTCTGTGTGTGCCTACCTGAAATATTTTTCATTTTATACTCTAAATAAAAAAAAAGGTTTTCTTTTGTAATTGTTTTGATTATTTGGATTTAACTGAAAAGGCATACTCTACAAGGACAGTGCTGCAATAATCCATAAGATAAATTCAACTCAGAAATTATGCTCTCACTGGCCCTCATTTATCAATCTTGCGTCGAAAGGGGCGTATACGTTGGCGTAAGATTATGCTTACACTTCTCTCACCGCCTGATTTATGAAGCTGTGCGTACCTTTGAAATTGTACGCAATACCTGCCCTTGATAAATGCCGCGGCTGAAAACGATCGTCATTAGATTAACACGCCCCTATATATTCACGTCTCCGCCTCCCCCACGCCCTCATTTTACGCCATGGACACACGGAAAACGGCAAAGAGGAGAAACTTCTCCGGTGGAAATCCAGTTTAAATCGCTGGTTGGTTGAGCAAATTACCTATCACAATGCATTATTTTACAGCACGTGTTTTGAAACTATTAGCGTTGAATTTCGCATGACGTCACATGTAATGGGGTGTACAATAGTGATGATGATGTGAATAATTGCATGACAATTTGTAATATTTTTCTTATTAGTATTATGATTTTGATTATTAATGACGCTTATTGTTATTTAGAAGAAGAATGTCTTTGTTATTATTATTATTTGTATTATTATTATTATTTAAAAGAAGAAGAATGTCATTTTAATTATTTTGTCACTCTGAATTATTTTTTGGCCGTTTCCATTACAGATTTGCGCAAATGTTTTGCGCTATTATCTAAATATCGATAAAAAAACTATTGCGAAATGACGCCGTTTCCATTAACCGATGTTATGCAACTAAAACTTCCTTTTTTCTCTTGCGATAAGTCATTCCAAAAATCACGGCAACGGACTTTGGTTTATATAATATCACAGCCACCGCATTAGACATTATTATTATTAATGGAAGGAGACGTATGTGTTATCCAAGCATTAAAGGAGAACTCCGGTCAATTTTAACATTGAGCTCAATTTTTAGTAAATTTGGAGTGTTGTCAATACAGAGAACAACGACAAAAATCGGTGTTGCCTACACTGTGTTATCCTATTTTTAAAATTTGCACCCTATTGACTTGAATGGGGCAAGTTTTAAACCTGCTTTTATCCTCTTAACATATTTGATGTGTCATTACAAGTGCCCAGCCATGTTGAGTGATTCCTTAAGAGTGAACACGAGTGAATCTGACTGCAGTAGATGTGAAAAATATGAATAAAAATGATGTTATATCAGCCAGCGCACATACCTGTATTTAGTTCCTGTTTTCGGTGGAAGTCCAAAGTAGTCGATTGTCGAGTTCACGCGCATAGGTTTAGTTACTATGATCACGCGCGTGAACTCGACAATCGACTACTTTGGACTTCCACCGAAAACAGGAACTAAATACAGGTATGTGCGCTGGCTGATATAACATCATTTTTATTCATATTTTTCACATCTACTGCAGTCAGATTCACTCGTGTTCACTCTTAAGGAATCACTCAACATGGCTGGGCACTTGTAATGACACATCAAATATGTTAAGAGGATAAAAGCAGGTTTAAAACTTGCCCCATTCAAGTCAATAGGGTGCAAATTTTAAAAATAGGATAACACAGTGTAGGCAACACCGATTTTTGTCGTTGTTCTCTGTATTGACAGCACTCCAAATTTACTAAAAATTGAGCTCAATGTTAAAATTGACCGGAGTTCTCCTTTAATGGCAGGGAAAGACCCTTATAGGCTACTCCTAACGATGGAGTTTCTGGGTGTTTCACCCTCATTTCTGCTCTGAGGTTTTGATTGTGACATTTCTTTGAGGTTTAGAATCCAGTATTCCTATAGGCTAATTATTGTTTATTTTATGAATTTAATAAAGAACTCTGTCTCCTATTCCAAACGATCCATGTAGGCTACTTTTGTGTCCATTCGTTTTTCCTTTTTAAACCCGTAATTGAAAAACGAAAAATTAACGGTTGTCTTTTTAAAACGCAAAGTTGAACACCAAAAGTTTAATTTGAACTGGCAACACCAACTGCTGCGCAAAAAAAGTAAATATCGACGAATTTTCAGATTTTTGTTTAATGACTTTTTGCCCCTTTATTAAACATGTAAAATATACACAAATTAATATGGAAAACATGTCGATTTTACTGGTTTTCTAAGTCCAAATTTGAATCTGGAATTGATATTTTCCCGCAGTGCTGAATGAGAAGAGCCAATATTAAACTATTGTTTTCTAAGTCGGCTAAGATCTCCATCTTCGCTGTTAAGCAGATGCGCTTTTAGAGAGAAATGCTCCTTTCATACGGATTACTTAATCAGAACAAAATGTATTAGCTTTCGATTCGAATTTGATCGTTTTAAAGTGGACATTTCAAGCTAGTTTCAGTTCTCGCGCTCCAGTTCACGGAGATCATGAAACGCGCCTGATTGTTTTATTTTATTTTACAAAACCACAACGTTTTCTTGTTATTGTTTAAACAAATAAAAGTAGTTACAAATAATGTATTATTATTTTCTGTATGACCAGAAATGATAGAGTTTTTTAAATTGTTTCACTGTTGATAGGAAAAAGTGTTCGCGCGCGCGCCTCCGTGCCATCCAGTGCGTGTTCCACACTCCGCTCCACAAACCCTTGGATATGCGTCAAAATCTTGTGTTTATTTGTGATAATCTTAGTCCTGTATTATTATTGTCTAACCCGTATTATGAATGTAATTTGACGAATTGCTTTGTTCCTTTTTTGGATAAAAGCGTCTTCTAAATACAGCCTAGTAATAATGATGATAATTATTATTTGTGTACACGGACCCCAAACACACCGCGTCTTCAGGTGACTGTAAATGATTATGCGCAAAAACTGTTTCCATTGCAGTTTTGCGAAATATTCCTTTTTCGAATTGCCTGAAAAACCACCTCATGCGAGCGTAAAAACTTTTTTGCGATAAACGCGAGTTTTTGCGAAATTGACGTGTTTCCATTGGGCGTAGCCTATTTTCAATTCGCAATTTCAATTTGCGCAATTTGAAGGGTAATGGAAATGCATTACCCAGTCCGTGCGCACATGCCGGGCTTAACTCACAAAAATAAACACTGAAGTTTATAATTTCTATGTTGTTGTTTTTTTACAGTGGCCAGTGGGTCATAATATATCATATCTTTAGTTTGTCAGTGCGTTTTGTGGTGTTAGGAATTGTTTTTCTGCGCATTTCAGCACTAACTCAAAACGTGCGTACAGTACATGTACACCACCTCCTGAGCTGGCGTAGGATTTGAGCGTGCCGTACGCCAACGTCCATATTGATAAATCGCAAAGTCACCGTGGTTTTGGGTGTGCGCCAGGTGTACGCTGGAAATTTGGTGTACGCACTTTTCATAAATGAGGGCCATTGAGTTCAGTGCATCAGGCCAACTATTGATTATGTTAATACACAACCAACACCATCAGATCATCTTTTCTCTTTGTTCATCTGGCTGTTGTAACTGAATTACAGCAGCCAAACAAAGTCTAAAGTTAATAAAGTAAGGGTCAAGAGCCCAACTAAACTAAACACTGATATCCATAATGGTATCCATTTTATATTAATTTTCTCCTTCAGTGATTCTGCTTGTTATCATCAGGTGTCTTCAATAATGCTCAATCATCATAACTCAATTAATCACTTTAATTATCTCATTAACTTTAACACTGATTCAGTGTTCATTTAACACTCTCTGAGTGTGGACTCATATAAACTCTGAGGTGTGTTAATTTAACACTGGGGATTTTGCTGTGTGTAAATGTATTGTCCTAAATACCATCAAGCCATACAAAGATTGATTTCACTACTTGGTGAGAACCAGATGACATTAAATGTACATGATATACTACAAAGAGGATTAGGTGAAATTTGTTTTCATTTTTTTGTTTTCTTTTTTTAAAGATAATTGAAGGAAATGTTGACCGCTTGATCCACACTCCAGTCCAGATGGTGGCGGTAATCCACCAAAAAGCTGGTTGCCAACCGCTATAGGAGAAGAAGAAGAAGAAGAAGAAGAAGAAGAAGAAGAAGAAGAAGAAGAAGCTGAAGCTGTCTCTCAGGCCCTGTCCCAAATGGCACACTCCGGACTTGTGGACTTCCTCAGTCCACACTTTGCTGACGTCATGTAGTGCAGACCTATGGGGCCCTTGGCGCGAGTCCACGAGGGCGCATTGAGAGGTATTTTTGGGACAGACTCGATCGTCACGCCGGAAATAGGAAGACGGTCCGGTTGTTGTTTAAATATTATATTTCTACATTTATATATGACTCAGTAAAGCCCTGACATTCGGTTATATTTACTTAATGAATCGTAATGCGATCGTAGCCTATTATTCAGCAAGCTATTTATGTTTATAAAATATAAATATATATTTATATTTATGTTTGAGATATCAACCACTGGTTGATGACCATAATGTTTGTATAAACTGTAGGTAATAACTGGTAAAATTTACACATTGGTCATAAAAACCATAATGATATTTACACTTAAATATTTTCTTCTCATCCATGTTAACGTGAGCGAAAGCTCCTCCCATTCGTTGTCTGATTGGCCTTTCGCAAATTCGCAAGGATTCCTGGGTAGTTAAAGTGCGTGAAGCCTGCATCTATGCGGGCTTCGCGGAAGACCGCTTCAAGGGTACAAAGGGGGCGCTGCTGAGCACACTTCAGAGCGTTAAAGTGATGAATGGGACGGCCTACGGACTCGTAGACTCAGCGAGCACGCGCAATTTAAGTCCACGAGACCGAAAGTCCACATCAAGTGCGCCATTTGGGACAGGGCATCACTCTGACAATAGTATCCATAGACATGTATAAAGGCTAGATGGCTCAAGGCGGAGTCAGCTGTGTCGCCACTTTGGCGGCCATCTTAGGTCAGGGGACTGCGCAGCTGCTCCCTGCTGTTGTGGATGGAAGGTGAGTGACAAATGCTCGTAACTTGCTGAATTCTTGACGGATTTACAAACGGTTTGGTTTATTACAAACCTTATTAACGTGGCTATGATTTGTGCTGATGCCGATGTTTAAATTGTAGCTTCACGTTTTGAGAAACGCTTAACATTGCAGCGTAGCTGTGTGTTTCATGGCATCCCTGACGTTTATGACACACCAAGCCGTTTGAAAATCGGTTGAAAATTGAGCAAAATATAGTTATTTCAGCACTACATGCACAATAGACTTTAATGTTATAACTGGACGAGCGGTCCTGTCCTAAAGATGGCCGCCGTGTGACGTCGTCGGGTCCCATTGGCTCTCAGCGCCGGTAAGCCATCTAGCCTTTATACATGTCTATGATAGTATCTGTCTGCATCCTGCAAGACTTCAAGTTACGCCCCCCTTCAAGTTACGCCCCCCTTCAAGTTACGCCCTTTCAAGTTACGCCCCCTTCAAGTTACGCCCTTTCAAGTTACGCCCCCTTCAAGTTACGCCCTTTCAAGTTACGCCCCCTTCAAGTTACGCCCTTTCAAGTTACACCCCTTCAAGTTACGCCCTTTCAAGTTACACCCCTTCAAGTTACGCCCTTTCAAGTTACACCCCTTCAAGTTACGCCCTTTCAAGTTACGCCCCCTTCAAGTTACGCCCTTTCAAGTTACGCCCACTTCAAGTTACGCCCTTTTAAGTTACGCCCACTTCAAGTTACGCCCCACTTCAAGTTACGCCCTTTCAAGTTACGCCCTTTCAAGTTACGCCCACTTCAAGTTACGCCCACTTCAAGTTACGCCCTTTTAAGTTACGCCCACTTCAAGTTACGCCCCACTTCAAGTTACGCCCTTTCAAGTTACGCCCTTTCAAGTTACGCCCCCCTTCAAGTTACGCCCTTTCAAGTTACGCCCCCCTTCAAGTTACGCCCACTTCAAGTTACGCCCTTTCAAGTTATGCCCACTTCAAGTTACGCCCCCTTTCAAGTTACGCCCTTTCAAGTTACGCCCACTTCAAGTTACGCCCTTTCAAGTTACGCCCACTTCAAGTTACGCCCTTTCAAGTTACGCCCCCTTTCAAGTTACGCCCTTTCAAGTTACGCCCACTTCAAGTTACGCCCTTTCAAGTTACGCCCACTTCAAGTTACGCCCTTTCAAGTTACGCCCCCTTTCAAGTTACGCCTCTTCAAGTTACGCCCACTTCAAGTTACGTCCATACAAGTTACGTCCATTTAAGTTACGTCCATTTCAAGTTGCTCACTGTTTTTTCGACTTAAAGCGCTGCACAGACCGGTCGGATATCAAAGTATACCGCGAGAGCGATTAGAGAAAAGACAGTTCCGTATGATTTTGAATCGCTCTCGCACGAGTTTAACAGAACATACTAGAGTTGATTAAACTGACTCTTAGCTGTTCAAGAACCGAAATGCTTGTTTTGGTATACAGTAAAGCAAGCTGCAATCTGCATTAGTGCCAGATACTGATATGTATTGCAAGAAAACCATATTGCAATGGTTCTATCAATTATTCTTCCCACCTCAACTAAAGTGTGGAGCAAGCACTAATAGCTATATCGTTTTGGAATTGGGCTTTATTTTTTTATTTTTTCCTTTTATTTTTTTTAATAAATAATTTTAAACATCTTTTGATGTCTTATTGTATTCCTTTTTTTGCTGATGATTAAAATGATGATTACATTTTGCTGATGATTTGCTGATGATTAAAAATGTTGACTGATATCATGAACAGCCAAATGCACTGACACTGACAAACAAATCTTATGATACTTTTGAGACAAATGAACAACAAGCACACTGCACACCCTTAACAAAATATTTTAATTGAAAGGCAAGGCAACACAATGAGGGTTAAAGGACAAATGAAGAATTGTCACCTCAAAAGCACTGCAGCTGCACAAAAAATAAAGAGGAAACAGTCGTAAACTGGTATAGAAAACAATAAATGAGGTGACCTCTATGCATGGACATCTATTATGTGACATCTTACCCATGCATTTACATTATAATCAGGGTGCGATTTGTGAAGAAAAAAACAGAGGGGGGGATGTTTTGAAACATTTTTATTCATAAAAATAAATCATGAGAACATGAACTTCATCACTGCATTTGCAGGAATTGTAAAATCTTTTTTCTTATTAACTCATGAAGTAGCCTAACGCAATATCTTTACTCTAATAGCTTATCTTTCCCCACACATATAAACTGTGATCATGCAATAACGTTAACTTTACATCGCGATGCTGAGCTACAGTGAAATTATAGAAAAGACATTATCTGTGACAGCAATTCACGCGCTAAACACCGCGCCGCAGGACCTCTAGACGCGCATAAACGCGTCTTTACATTGACTTAACATTGAAATCACTCGCGCCAGACGCTCAAGAGTGAGTGAGTAATCATTTTAAAATAAAATTGACTTTAATCAAACCACCGGGGATAAAAATAATTAAGCAGAGGCAGGGATACATTGACCAGAAAGGGGGAAATCCCACGCATTTTTTTTAGTGGATCTCAAAGGCTGCATTTCATAATTAGGCTACAGTAATAATAATAATGATAATAATAAAAAAACATTATATTGTAAAACATGATTAGGATTTAAAATGGCTGTGGTCTATTTTAATATTAACAGTTGTTCTGCTTTATATTTTGTGAATAAGAAAGTTCAAAAAGCATTTATAAATGAAATTGAATTTTTTAAAACTTGATTCACTTTTTAAAATCACTAAAAAATAAAATAAAATAAAAACTTTAATATTGCCAAATAAGTAAGGTAACACCAGTGACAAAAAAATGGTGTAGCCTGCGGTCTTTAAATAAATACACAAAAAATAGAAAAAATCATTAAGCTGTCATTTATGTGTATTCATAAAGTAAAATGGTGATCTAATAATGTGGTCTAAGTTTAAACATTAGAAAAATATATACATTTTAAGACATCTTGCCATAGAAGTGGACGTTTCTGTAGAATGACCTGCATCTGTGTGACACTCAGCGAGACAGATTGACAAGCTCAAAGGTCCAGACGCTTTGCTCTGCCCTTGCTGCAATGTAAAATGCTGCAATATTACTTATACACTTCGATTTACACGGTTATCTCTGGAAAATATTATTACCGCCCGTTGACTCTATACGAGCTGGCATATTGCCGACAACATCTCGTTTTGAGTTTGACATATCGCGTGGTTCTGTGTGATTTGGACAACTTCAAGTTACGCCCACTTCAAGTTACGCCCACTTCCTGTTACTGAAACCGAAAGCAATCGAAGACTGTGAAGACGCCATTTCGGAAGATAGAAAATCAGCGATCGCTTCACAAGTGACAGTAAGTTCGTTAAGCTTTTCATAGCTGTAATATCGATGGAGTATTTGCGTCTAAACAGACGAATGACGAACTCAAACTCAAATGCACGATAAAGTTGAACTTTACTTTCGTGATACTTCACGTCAACAGTGGCGGAGCCAGGATTTTTTCATGGGGGTGGCCAGGCAAGGGCCAGCAACCAGTCTGGGGTGGCATAGAAATTTTTATTATTTTAATTTAAAAATGAGTTTGACTATAAGTATTGGACTGTTTTAGTGCCTACACAACTGAATACAGTTAATTTATACTTAATTGTAATTGAGATAGTAGTGAATTAGGAATCATGGAATACTGAGTGAATTTTTATCTTTTTTATTATTATTATTCACCACCTCCAGGCATATTACAGTTTTTCTCGATTGCACTATAACCAGGCTTTTGAACTAAAATTTCAAAACCATAATGCCATTTATCAAAAAGCACACCCATTTCACTAAACTATAAACACAAATCCCTTCATTTCTCATTGCCTACACCATGTGGTCATTTAGAAAGCACTAGTATTCAGTATTGTTCACTCAAGTCAGCACAGCTTTAGCTCAGTTAGCACACAATTGCCCAGGTGAAAACACTAAGAGTCAAAATTTAACACAAATCAATCAGATCCTTCAATAGATAGATAAAAGGGCCCGAATCAGTTTATTGAGTTTTGGAACAATAGATCCAGAAAGACATGAAGAAAGAAGTCAGGGAGGGAGAGGAGGGGCAAAGGGAAGGGCAAGAAGACAAGTGGTCTCGGATGAAATTCAAGCCACTCTAGTTGACCATGTCCTTGTCCATGGTATGACTATGAGGGAGGCTGGGCTATGATAAGGCAAAATTTGAGACACTTCACCGTCACCTCCATCATCAGAAGCTTCAGGGAGGTGTGCTGGCAAACAACATTCTGTCACTGAATAACAGGCAAACATTTCCCATTGTCTTTGATGAGGTTTATTTTCTAGCAAGAAAAGGCCAGCAGTCGTACAGTCACACAGAGTGTCTGCAGAGTGTGACAGTGAAGGGAGAGCATCCTTCCTCCTTTATAGTCTTGACTCCCAGACTGTTATCTTTCTAGGCCAATGATGGTTTTTCAACCATACGTGGAACATTCTTAGACTTGTTCATCATATTTTATCCTTTAGTGGAGGCCCTCCTGTCACGACCAACACTCTTTACCATTCCAGTACAATTCCATATTAGAACAAGGTTTGTGTGTGCTCTATTACTGTCATATGATGGTCACACACATATCTTACGTAAGTAAATATAAAATAAAAAAAATTAGAGGAGTAAAAAAAAAAAAAAAGTACTTTTACAAGAGTACATGAATGAATAAAAATATGCCAATGTATCCATTGGTTGTGTCTTTTGTGTTCATCATGTGAAAAGTTTGTGTGGAGGGGAACCACGAGCAACATAACTTACCAGTTATGGAAATGTTGTTTTTAATTTATTGCACCAGTGTGTAAGACTATGTTGTAGTGTGTTTGATTTTGATGGCTTGTGTGTCCAGTCTGAGGACAAAGTTTGGTTTTTCAGCAAGAGTGAATGGTTTTGAGTGTAGAGCTTCATTTTGACCTGAAAATAGGATGTTTGGGGATTTGGGTGAGACGTTATGGATTTGTGTTTACTGTTTTGAGAATATGAGGCATAGTTTCAAGAAATGTGTTTAAGCAATCGAGAAAAACTGTAATAAAGGGGCACACACTATACCTAAAGTTCAACTTGCTCAGTTAGCTTGCTTCTGGTTCTCAAAACCCCCAATAGCTTGTTCCACATTGTTGAACCTTCATGAATGAGACATGCAGATAACTATTGCAGCTCAAAGATTAATCAACCTTCAGTGAATTTTATATAATCATTGAATTCTTCAACCAATTCTGAGTTTGTCAAAAAAAAGTTGCAACTGAAAAAGTAAACACTGCATGTTTAACTTTTCTATATTAGTTGTCAAAATAAATAATTGCAACAGTTCTATAATAGGCTACCTGAAAGCCCGCTGTCATTTGCTGACGGAAAACATGGAATTACCGTAATAAGCCGTATATTGCCGAAAAGCGCATGTTGTCTACTGTTGGGGGCAATTTGAATGGTTTTGATAGTGCAAACGGTTGAAGAGTTACGGTACAATGAATACAGCTCGCTGATCTGTGTCGGCGACGACACATTCGGTTCTAAAGGGTTAAAGAGAGGTTCTGCGTTAAAAAAACGTAATTCTTGACAATAAAAAAGAGACAGAAACAGCAGTTGTGAGAGGGGTGGCCAAAGGGGTGGCCAAGCTTATGCAAAGGGGGTGGATGCAAAGGGGGCTTATGCAAAGGGGGCGGACCAAGCTTATGCAAGGGGTGGCCAAGCTTATGCAAAGGGGGTGGATGCAAAGGGGGCTTATGCAAAGGGGGCGGACCAAGCTTATGCAAGGGGTGGCCAAGCTTATGCAAAGGGGGTGGATGCAAAGGGGGCTTATGCAAAGGGGGCGGACCAAGCTTATGCAAGGGGTGGCCAAGCTTATGCAAAGGGGGTGGATGCAAAGGGGGCTTATGCAAAGGGGGCGGACCAAGCTTATGCAAGGGGTGGCCAAGCTTATGCAAAGGGGGTGGATGCAAAGGGGGCTTATGCAAAGGGGGCGGACCAAGCTTATGCAAGGGGTGGCCAAGCTTATGCAAAGGGGGTGGATGCAAAGGGGGCTTATGCGAAGGCAACTGTATACACATTAAATGACCGAAAATGGTTAAACTTACACTTATTTTTTTCCTTTTTAACTGGAGAATTTTAGTTTAATGTTGAAATAGTTGGTTGACTTGAAACAATTTAATTATTTAAATAATCTATAGCCTATTGTAATGTTCAGTGACGCAGTAAGACTGGGGAATTCGGACGTGTTGTCGCAGGATAATCCTGGGGAGGCTGCACACCTGGAGCCGGTGTTGTGCCGAATTTCGACCCCCTGCCAAATTATTACCCCCCTCGTTGAAGTCAGTACCTGATTGCCTAATCCTAACCCCACCCCTAATCCCAACCCCTCCCCCACAACCAATCCTAAACCTACCAATGCTAGGGGGGTAATAATTTGGCGGGGGTCAAAATTCGGCACAACAACTGTTTACGGCCCAGGCAGTTTTACGCATAGACATGTAACTTTATTTATTATACGAAAATGGTCAAAGTCTATGGACGGGACGGTTAATGTGTAAGTTTCGAGCGTCTAATGATGTTATTTCGCAGTATATCTCCTACTGGACATATCAGGATCAACAGGGGCGTAAAACTGCCTGGGGCCTAAATCATAATCGGCAGTATATTGTATTGTCCACAAGATGTCCCTATAATTGCTATAACTCTGTTGTATTAGGACAGATTAAAGTGCCTTTAGCTGGTTGAACCTCTTGATGTACCGTAGTGTTGATACGTGAGTATAGTGCGTCATCTTTTCTTCAGTCCATGGTAAGCCATGTAAGTGGAAAAAACAAAGCGATGTAAAATATATTTGTTATAGCACTAAAATTCAGTTTATTGAGATATTTTGTGACCTAAATGCAGAGTACTGTAGTGAGGTAAAATGTTTTGTTTTTCCTTTTAAATGTGATTAATGCATGGTGGCTAATGCTAAGCTATGTATAAGCAGCACGAGATACATCAACTCTATAGATGCCGTGCTGTGGAATAAACGCTCAATCCACGATCCCGAACCCCTCTGTGTCTGAGTCCCCGCTGTCTACCACCAGCCACGAACATACACAACACAATGCAGAGGAGCAGCGGCGGTGCTAGAGACCAGTAAGCACGCAGAGAGAGAGAAAGAGGTTAAATAGCATCATATTTGCTTAATGAGAGACGAAAAAACGGATTGTAAAAAACACCTGCAGGAGTTCATAAGTGTCATTAAAGTGAAAGTGAATTCAGTGTTTAAACAAGGCTGCTGTGTTTGAAAGTGTGGCCGACATGTCGGACATGTTGCTCTACAAACAAACCATATTAAGTGGAGAAAAACTGTTATCGTTAAAGTGAAATAAATGCAATTTAACTCAAATGTGTCGAAATTCAGTTGTGTTTTGTGCATGCTTTCTGTGTCCACATACAGGTCTGAAATCAAGTCTCTCATCATGGAGGAAGAGGAGCAGCAAACTGTTTATAAAATGAGTGTGTGTGAGGAGAGAGAGGAGGAGGCGTCTGTTCACACTCAGAGAGCAGCATCTCCAGTATCCAGCTGTGTGTCCATGAAGAGTAACCACTCCATGCGTGAGCCCCCTAAATTCAGTGATGGACCATCTCCAGTATCCAGCTGTGTGTCCATGAAGAGTAACCACTCCATGCGTGAGCCCCCTAAATTCAGTGATGGACCATCTCCAGTATCCAGCTGTGTGTCTATGAAGAGTAACCACTCCATGCGTGAGCCCCCTAAATTCAGTAATGGACCATCTCCAGTATCCAGCTGTGTGTCTATGAAGAGTAACCACTCCATGCGTGAGCCCCCTAAATTCAGTGAGGGATCTGCTGTGACCTTTGACCCTGTGTGAGTATCATAAAGTTCAGGGCCGGTAGATATAATTTTTTTCATCGCCCCCAAAACTACAACACTGGCAATAACACACACATACACACAAACACGTGTGCGTATGGTTGCACAAATAGTTATTAAAAATAAAGGGTGAAAAGTCTAAATAAAATATGTATCCAAATTGAACATATCTATAGATCAGGGGTAGCCAACGTCGTCCTGGAGAGCCATAGTCCTGTAGCGTTTTGCTCCAACCATAATCACACACACATGAACAAGCTAATCAAGGTCTTAAGGTTTCTATAATGCTGCATTCACACCAAACGAGCGTCAAATTCGCGTCTACCACATCTAGTTTGACGCTTGAACATTTTGAATGCATTTGCGCGTCCAAAGCGAAATGGACGCGTGTAAAAAGCAAGCGTTTGAAGCGAAATTGACGCGCGTCTGAGGCGAAATCCCCTTCTTCTGGGAGGGGCAAGTGCTAGGCGGTGTCTGTTTGCAAGAAAGGCCACAAAATGTAAAAATACGAATGTTATTGTGTCACGAAATGTAGTTTTAAGAGGTGTTCAGTCGAGAATGTAGTTGTTTAAAGCGCAAATCTGTGGTTTATTTATAAAGATAACGCCTATTTAAAAATTTTTATCTGACGTTTCGGAGTTGTGAGATCGAGGCGATCACCGGGTGCTCAGCGCTCATGTAACCCGCTGGAGCAGCCTTACCTCGGCTAGTCCTCCTGACGTTTGCTGCTGGTCAACGAGAAATGTTTAAATTCACAATCTATAGCTTCGGTTATATTATATGAAACATAAGTTAAAATATATTATTGACTCGTTATAACGTAGGTCAAACGACTTCTTTAATTTTGAGTTTTTCTTCGACTGCAAGGGTTCAGTGTTACATTCATAGTTAACATACAGCTGAACAATGTCATTCCTTCTTTCACGCAGGCATTTAGTCATATTACAAAATAATTTATTGAGGCCAAACATATAAAATAATTTATTGAGGCCAAACATATAAAATAATTTATTGAGGCCAAACATATAAAATAAGTTATTGAGGCCAAACATTTAAAATGATATTATAAACTGAAAAGCGGGCCTGCCCCCGTTTATCACGTCACTTCACCACGTGACAGCAGCAAGCGGGCTCCTGGAAGTTTAACGCGGCACGAATTGACGCCAAAGTAAAAAAATTTCAACTCGGGCGTCAGACGCAAATTCGGGTCAAACGCATGAAAGCACAAAGCACCACCCGCGCGTATCGCGCCAGACTTTCAATTCACCTTATTCGCGTGTCAATTTGCGCCATTTGAGCAAAAATTATATTTGAAGATGGCTGGGTATTATTCCATTATTGTTCTAAAATGGCTCCCCTCCCCCATATGCACACACGCATGCATGTATACACACGTGAGAAAAGTGGAGCGATGTGATGCTTAAATATAACAAACTTTAATATACGTTTCATATTTAAGTTTAAATAATATGTTTTTTTTTTATTATTTAATCTGTTATATGAAAAGGAAAGCACATCAGATGGGTATAAGATCATAAGATGCCCAATCAGGAGACATTTGGAGTGGGTCACACATGATTTTGAACACTTAATTAAGTTCTGCTTTGTAGAAAGCCATTCTATAAAGTGAATTTCGTTTTGTATAAATTGTATCTTAATTTAAACCAATGTTTCATCAACCAATTGCCTGGATTTAATAAAGAAGCAAATATAGCAGACAATATAATCAGGACGTGGAGGCGCCGGCGCGAGCTTTGCCTCACAGACGTAAGAAATATATGTAGGCTTATAGAAAAATTTAAATAAAAACCACAATTCAAATCGCAAAGAAACGGGCTACTCTCTGCTTATGTATAGGCTAATCCGAAGTGTGCATTTCTCTCTAAAGGCACTTTCCCTACTGCGAAGATGGCGAGTCAGCCAACTTTATCTTTGCAGCCAAAAAAAAGCCAAATAAGTTTATTAATAAACAATTATAATGTATCATGCTGCATAATCATCACTTTTTCAAGTTCTTTGTGGCAAGCTTTATGCATGCGCTAGAGATTCAGAATACACAATATTTTACGATAACGCTTATATTCTCTCCCATATATTTAAGCAATTAAATTAATATAAATATGCGATTAGACTAATGGCTTTAATGAACTACTACTAGTCGACTAGAAACAAAACTTTAATCGTGCACGGGCAGCTCTACTTATTTCATATATTTTCTAACCAGCCAGGTCATAAAGTCATAAAAAGTCATAAAATGTCATAAATTTTATACGAATTTTAGGCCATAAAAAGTCATAAAAACGTCCGGATTTTCCGTACAAGGTAATAAATTACATTTAGCCACGTCTTAAATTCATATGCTCGTTCATTCATTGGTTCTAGCATTGCATTTTCCCCCCGAAAATGCGCTGGCGGCATAATGTTAAATGCGCCAAAAGCGGAACGAAAAAACTCATTTGAACCGCGCACCACACGGACCATATATCCGCTCAGCTCAAAGTCCAAACGGGCAGCGCGAGCTCACTAGAGCAGACGCGTTTACTCTGATCGGTCTCAGTCACGAGATCCAGTGAGAAGCACTTGAATTCAGCGAAGAACACAAATGTCTCAGTGATTTAAACCAGTTTAAAGGCAGATGAAGCGGCGCTGACGAACAGGAGACACACTGAGCGCAGCGATACAGTCTGAAGCTTTTCTACAAATTCCCATTATTTACCATTGATTTACTATCACGTTAGCCTATTAATATTAACTGCACCATGTGGGATATACATATTGAATTGTATTATATTATTATTGTAGACAATGTATTAAAGGACTAATGGAATATAATTACAGTATTTAATAATGTATTTAGGCTACTGTTTTTTATACATTTCATGAAGATTTCAAGACTTGACCCCCATTAGCACATGCAGAAACTAAGAAATTAGTTTTCCAATAAAGCTATTTATTTTGTTAAGTACCTAATGTCAAATGTTTGAATGTTCTACCTCAGATTTGTGAATGTTCAGCTGTTTGGCAAGTGTTTGTCATGATATGTTCTGACAATAAAGAGTATCGGTAGTCTAAAACCACAATTTACGCTCTACAACTTTCACTTAGGAGGAAAAATATGCCTTTAAACTTGAAAGAAATAAACATTTGACATTTATCGTGATAATTATCTATATCGACTAATATAAAAGTAATTTGTGTAATAGGTCATAAATTTAAATCATAATGGTCACAAAAAGGTCTTAAAAAGTCTTAAATTTGACTGACTAAACCCTGCAGAAACCCTGGCTGTAGTTCTCTCTGTGTGTTCAAGTGCAGCTTTCCCCCCGACACGGGTCAGCTTTCATCAGCGCTAGTTCTTTGGCGTCAGTTTGGTGTGTCCCGGGCTTAAAATAATAGTTTGTACTATTTTCTGTTTATTTTGATAAATAAATTAAATGCAATTTTGTCATTAAAATATAGCCTATTCATAAAAAATAAAAAAAATGAAAGATTCTGCAAGCTTTGAAGGAGATCCCATAAAAAAATATTTTACTGTAGTAACAATATTTTTGATAATTTATTAAATGAAATGATTAATATGACGGTTTCCTTATAAATATGGGGGAACAAATTGAAAAGTCAGCCAGCTATTAATTGTTTTGTTAATTATTGTGCCTGTAGCCTCAACAGTACGGCCAATTACCAAACTTTACATAATAATCAGAAAAACTGTTGCTTAAATTACCTTGAACAAAAGCGAATATCATTTACAAGACCTTTATCTCAAAATATATTACATCATTTTAGCGATTCTCAATGGCGAATTAAATCAATAACATTTTAAAACCATGAAATATTAGATTAATTTAGCACAGAATCAACTTTGCGCTGCTGTCCGTGATATCATCAAGAATCCGCCAAATTTCCATGTGAATTGTAGATGTTTAGGAAAGTGCTGCAGCAAATCCTTGTGCCATCTAGTGGTTTAAAGGATAATAAAATGATCCTACATGTTTTACTACCCTACAAAACTAATACAAATACTGCTCTATAAATTACAGAAGTATTGACTGGGTTAATTTAATGCAGCAGGCAAATAATCTGCATAGACATTTTTGAAATATTTCTGTTTATTTCTCATTATCAACAACAGGAAGAGAAAGAGAGCAGCTTCTCCAGTATCCAACTGTTTGACCATGAAGGCCACAAAATTCAGTGATGGAGCAGTGACCTTTGACCCTGTGTGAGTATCATCATGTAGGGTGAGAGACACACGAACACAGAATGCACAAAGGTTCAGAAAATTTTACATTTCAAATGGCTAAAGTTCTTTAACAAATATAACAAGTGGAAGTAAAGATGCAAAGAAATGAATTGTTAAATAGTACTTTCTTATGCTTCTCTCTGCCATTTCTCTGTTAGATCTCCATTTACACAGCAATGATTTGTGTTACATGTGTTCCATCAGTGTTATATTGACAATTATCCTTTAAATTAGGGATGCACTGAAATTATCTATTTTGATAAAAACGGAAACAAGAAAATTCATAACAAATTGCTGGAGGTGCCACAAAATCAAAATAAATCAAAATAAATGTAAGTGTTTTGTAAGGATACTCTGATCGATCTGCCATAAATCAGCCAATAATAACTTCCTATGAATCGACTTATTGTCTCTAAATTTGCCAATTGTATGTTGATGACTGATCAAACCAGACAATGAAAGCATATATAAAAGAACTTAAAAAACATCAGGATTCACAATCAGCTGATCAAGATTTTTCTATTTCTAAAAGAAAAGGTGGCAGGTTATTTAGACTAAAAATCTTTTCTGACTTTTCAAATGCTTCCCTTGTGGCAAAGGGGACTTTTATGTGCTAGGAAATGCAGAAAAAAGCTGAGTTTGCAGTCTCTTTTATAATAAATCATCTGTCGTCAGTCATCATTTACATGTAAATTAATTACATGTAACCATTTTAGATGAACACTGCTTTTTCTCCATGTCGGTGCTTCTGTGATATTTTAAAATAATGGTTTCTGGTTTAAACTTTCTGCCAAAAATGTTAGCCTTCTTTCTTCTTTTCTTCTTTTTTTGAACATTTTGACTAATGAAAACTTGATGTCTCCCTTCTTTAAATATGGAGGTAGTTATCTGCCCCCACATGCCTGATTTAAAACGAGCTCCAACCCATGTTCAGTGTGCAAATTTCACAAAGAAAAACTTTGGTCAATTCTACCTGAACTTTAAAGGGGAAGTTTAGTTATATTTTTGGTTTATTATGAAACTGTGGCGGGACAGATTAGACTATGGTTGGCCGCCACAATATAGTTAATGAATGGGAAACACTGATGGGTTTAAAATATCATTGCTAGAACAAATCCTTGATAAACTCCATGTGTGATTATTAGGATGTCAGTTGACCACAATAGATAGACATTTGTCTGTAAGATTTTTATTTATTTTACTTTATTTTCACAAATGTTTTCTGTTTGTTTTTGTGTCTTTCTTCTTAATGTGTTTTCAGTGGTGTGAGAGCTGACCAGATCAGAGATGTGTCCTGTCAGACCAGCACATCCTCCTCCTGTCAGAAACACATCAGTCATCATGACACAGAAGCAGCCCTGCAGCTCGATTCTCAGCAGCCAGTGCATGATGATCTGCAGAGAGTCAAAGACCAGCACAAAACCAGCATGAAGAACAGATACGAGAGCTTATTTGAGGGAATCAAACTACAAAAGAATCAGACCCTCCTGAACAGGATTTACACACAGCTGTACATCATAGAGGGAGAGAGTGAAGGAGTGAATGAAGAACATGAGGTGCTACAGATGGAGAAAAGTTACAAGACCCTCCAAGACACTCCAATAAACTGCAATGACATCTTTGATCCTTCACCTGAGCTAGGAAATGAGGAGAAGAGAAGAGAGAAGAAAGAGAAAATCAAGACTGTTCTTACTAAAGGCATCGCTGGAATCGGAAAAACCGTCTCTGTGCAGAAGTTCATTCTGGACTGGGCCGAGGGAAAAGCCAATCAGGATGTAGATTTCATATTTGTGCTTCCATTTAGAGAGCTGAACTTGATTAAAGATCATCAGTACAGTCTTCACAGACTTCTGCTGGACTTTCATCCTGAACTTCTAGATCTGGACTCAAAGATTTATGATGAATGTACAGTTGTGTTCATCTTTGATGGTCTGGATGAAAGCAGAATTACACTGATGTTTTCAGACAGTGAGAAAGTTTCTGATGTGACTGAGTCTTCACCAGTGGGTGTGTTGATGTCAAACCTCATGAAAGGAGATCTGCTTCCCTCTGCTCTCATCTGGATCACCACCAGACCAGCAGCAGCCAATCAGATCCCCTCAAACTACATCAACCGTGTGACAGAAATTCAGGGATTCAATGACCCTCAGAAGGAGGAATATTTCAGGAAGAGAATCAGTGATGAGCATCAAGCCAGCAGAATCATCTCACACATCACAAAAGCAAGAAGCCTCCACATCATGTGTCACATACCCGTCTTCTGCTGGATCTCCTCCACTGTGCTTCAAAACATCCTGAAACAAGATCTCAGTGCAGAAATCCCTCAAACTCTGACTGAAATGTACATCCACTTCCTCCTCATTCAAACTCATATGAGGAACCAGAAGTATGAAGAGAGAGATCCAGAGAAAGTCCTGCAGTCCAACAGAGAAGTGATTGTGAAACTTGCTGAACTGGCTTTCAATCAGCTGATGAAGGGCAATGTGATGTTCTATGAGGAGGACCTGATTGAGAGCGGCATAGACGTCACGGACGCCTCAGTGTATTCTGGGATTTGCACTGAGATCTTTAGGGAGGAATCTGTGATTTATCACAGAAAGGTTTACAGCTTTGTACATCTGAGCTTTCAGGAGTTTTTTGCAGCACTGTATGTGTTTTTCTGTTATTTACACAAGAACAGTGAAGTTCTGAAAATGTTCCTGACAGGACAGTCCAGAACTCAGTGTGAGATTGTTTCTCTGGATGTGTTTCTGAAGGGAGCAGTGAATGAAGCTTTGAACAGTAAAAATGGATACCTGGATCTTTTCCTTCGATTCCTTCATGGCGTCTCACTGGAGTCCAATCAGAGACTCTTACAGGATGTGCTGATTCACACAGAGAACAACCCAGAGAGCATCAAGAAAATAATCCAAAACCTCAAACGAGGTCAAAAAAACAATGTCAGTCCTGAAAGATGGATGAATCTGTCACACTGCTTGATTGAGATGAAGGATAATTCTGTTGTTGAAGAAATGCAGGTATTTTTAAAATCTAAAATAAAACGTAAAAACCTTTCTCTTGCACAATGCTCAACTTTGGCAAACATGATCCTGATGTCAGAGGAGGTGATGGATGAGTTAGACCTTAAAAAGTACAACATTAAATCAAAGGAGGGTCGAAGGAGGCTGGTACCTGCTGTGAAGAACTGCAGAAAAGCTTGGTAAGTGTGAAGATCTAATAATAACAATTACATTTACATTTAATTTACATTTTGAGGGAGTTTTGGTGAATAATATATTCACAACCATAAAACCACAAATAAGAGCAGTTGTGTGTTTTCATTTTCAACCAAATTGACAGTATCCAGCTTAATTCATGCAGAAGAAATGAGATTAGTGAAGCACATTGTTCATAAAATATGATTTTATGTCACATATTTATTTTTTCCAGTTTGGCAGATTGTAATCTCACATATCTGAACTGTGAAATTGTGGCTTCGGCTCTGCAAACATCAAACTCCCCCCTGAGAGAGCTGGACCTGAGTAGCAATCAGATGCAGGATTCAGAAATGAAGCTGCTTTCAGATGCAATGAAGAGTCCTAACTGTCAACTTGGCGTACTAAGGTTTGTTTCACATTTATTCATTACATTGTGTTTCATTGTGTTTGCTTTCATTCCTCACATGTATTTCCTTGTCTGTGTTTCTCGCCACCGATCAGTCAGCATCAGTGTTGGGAACGTTACTTTAAAAAAGTAATTAGTTATAGTTACTCACTACTTGTTCCAAAAAGTAACTGAGTTAGTAACTGAATTACTCTATAATAAAAGTAACTCGTTACCAGGGAAAGTAACTATTTGCGTTACTGTTAATATTTTTTTTTTGCTATAATCCAAAGAATTTGGATTTTTGTGAGCAGTTTTCAGTTGAAATGAGTAGAACAGATGGGTGTTTGTACATAACTTTCGATATTTATTGCACGTCGACAGACAGCAAGAGGTTTATCCTGCACTTCAAGTATTATCTTTGTAAGGAAAGTAAACAGTTACACCATATAAAGTGCATAACTAGCAAATTAAATCAAACTCTCTCAACCAGAGACAACTGGTCAAGAAAACAACCTGGCGAACTAGCATCTGTGGTGGAGGTATCGGTGTTTTTTGCCACTAGCTTTGTAGATGCGTGTGTCAATGTGAGATGCTTCATTAAATTAGAGTTGCTTACAACGGATGTCGACAAAGTCTTCGCTCCTGGACATAATGTACACACATGCACGTTCTTGCCTTTGACCACAATGAATTTGAAGTAGCCTAGTGCTTATATCTCCACCAACTTTTCATCGGATTGCTCCTGACTCGCCATCTCTGCTGCTCCGTCAAATCTGTTTAGCGGTTGTGTGTGTGTGTGTGTGTGTGTGGCGCCTGGCGCGTGTGCTGGCATGTGTGTAAAAACATTGGCTCTGATTGGCTACCATGAAACATGACTCTGCCTTAGCCAATCATAATCGCTTACCTCGTTATTAACCCACCTGCTCACTAGCTGTGAGCCAGGGGTGCGTTCGGAATCGGATTACAGTTTATTCAATCAATGCATATAACGCACCGCATTTAACATCTAGTAACGTTAACGGCATTGTAACGACGGGAAAAGTAATTAGTTAGATTACCCCGTTACTGAAAAAATAACGTCGTTACCTAACGCCGTTATTTTAAACGCCGTTATTCCAAACACTGGTCAGCATGGACACTAATCACATTCATCACCACTGTGTATTTAAGTTCCTGCCTGTGTTTTGTCTAGTGGCCAGTATTGTTTGTGCGTTGCACGCCGTCTCGCCTGCTGGCTATGCCTCTGAGTTATTTATTAACCCTCTGAGGACTAAGGTGTTTTTGTGGTCCTTGAGATGTTCTGACATGCTCTGACATTTGTGCTTTTTTCAGTTGCTTATAAACATATTAATGGAAAAGGTGTAATTACACTCTATTTATCACAAACAGGGCTACCGTAATATGTGAGCAACATGCATGTACATGTTTGCATTTTTGAGAGAATAATGTTTATGCGTGGTTATTCATACAAAACAAAACAAAACAAAACAAAAAATTAAAGTGTCTGACATAAGGCCACAAAACGCATACTAAATATGTGTCCACAATACTTTTGACTAATGGATGTTGTCGCCTAGAGTTTTTCCTTCAAAATGATTTGAAAATCATCCTGCCTAATCATTCACATAAAACAATACATTGATTTAAATTTTGTAAAACACTTTTTGTTTGGAAAGGAAATATGCGCATGGGGCGTGAATGATCCAACACCATCATTAATAATGAGTGGTTCACACCTGAGAAGACAATGACCCGCATAATGACCCCGCATAATGAGCTGCATAATGAGCCTTTCATTCAGGTGTGTCACACAAGAAAGAATGGGTCTCATTCATGAAACACGAGCAGAACGAATGTTTGTGTAAATCGTGTGTAAAGTGGTTCTGGCGTAAATTTTCGGATTCATTCAAATATTCAAGTATTTTCCAAATGTTAGTTGGTACGAAAGAAATCTACACCTGCTCCCAGCCACGCGTAAATATGCGTTTAACATCCGAACGTTTTGCTCATTAATAAGGCTGCAGTTTAATTCACCTTAATCGGGTTCATATTTACACAGCATTTTGAAAAAATATGATATATAGTAATTACATACGGTTTTTCTTTTTACTTTTATTATGAGAGCCAGTGATAGCATCTGCAAACGGAACACTTTAATCAAATAATTAATTGCTTCAATAGGGCTGGGCTATATTTTTTCAAAGTGAACTCATTCGTTTTTTGCAGTCGAGCTTCATGTCGAACCATTTTCTTTTCACTACTGGGACTGTTCGATTAACAGATGAAACTCCAGTAACTGCATTTGTAATATCTGCCAAGCTTCCTTTTTTTAGGACCTGATACGCCACTATGTACGCTTGAAAATAAAATGTGACGTTTTGAACTTCTGATAATAAAATATTATCTGATAATGAGAAATTTTTCTTTTTCATTCGCTTTTGAGAAGACATGTTGAAATCCTTAGTTTGGTGTCATAATATAATGCCCATATATAGTTGTCAGTCGGATTTAATGGGCGGGGTTTGAGAATGAGCGTGCACGCGCGTCCCATTTACGACTGATTGGAATTCATTAACACACACATTTCACTATCACATCTGACGTTTACGAAATATTTGTGAATCAGGAGAAGAGTTTTCGGGAAGGTCTCTTTACGCGCAGATCACTCACATATTTACTCGTATATTTACGAATGTTTCATGAATGAGACCCAATGTTAGGATGTGTGTGTGTGTGTATATATATATATATATATATATATATATATATATATATATATATATATATATATATATATATAATTTTTTTATTTTATTTTTTTTTTATTTTTTTTTTTTATATAAAAACTTTATAATCTATCCAAAACTAGTCACAACTAGTAACAGCGCGCATATGTGCCGTTCATTCATTCACACACAGAAACGCGATTCATATTTAAAGGGCACCTATTATGGAATTTTGAAATTTACCTTTCATGTAGTGTGTAACATAGATCTAAGTGAACAAAAACATCCTGCAACGTTTGAAATATGAAAGTGCACCGTATATAAAGTTATTGTCTTTCAAAAGTAAGAGTCGACTCTGAGTCATTTTTATGAATCGTTAGAAGACCGAAGCTTTTTCTCTGACTAGATGACGTCAACTTGTCAAGTTGTTTGAATACGATACACCCACTTATTGCGCTCCAAGGAAAACTTGAAAACATCATGGCGACGAGACGCTGTGTTCTGAAGTGCGACTCAAAAGCCAACTTGTTTCATCTGCCCAAGGAGGAGCATTTGAAGACTAAGTGGCTACAATTCATATATACAACTATACCACAGAAGTGTAGTCCGAGCCTTGTGCTTTGTTCGCGCCATTTTGAAGACGATTGCTTTTTAAATGCAATCAAACTTGGATTCGCAAGCCGCTGATATTGAAGGAAGGTTCAGTTCCAAGTGTATTTGCATCAGCTTCCTCCTCCGTATCACAACCTGTAAGTGTTATTAATAATTGTTGCTTTTATGTTTTATGTAGCATGCTTAATAATTATTTTGTTTGTTGTGTAAGCACCGTTTAGCTTCTAGGTCTTCAATGACAATTGTATTGAGATATGTGAAGTGTTTGTCGTTGTTTTCGGAGTTGTCTCGTAATACCTCGTAGTAACGTAACTGCATTTTAATTTTATTTTTTAAACGTTATGTTTATGCATCGAGCTAACGCAAACAAAGACTGATTGTACTTTTACAATATGAACTCTGGGCTATGCTCGCTAACATAACATTAAATTCTTTATCTTATTTTTAGTTTTTTACTACAAACTACAAAGCAGTGGACTATAATCATTATTATAACACAATTTAATTGATAAAAGCATCATTGTACTCCGTGTTAAACAATAAGTATTATCTCTGTAAACACTGCTGGGTCATCTGACCAATCAACGCAGATTAGCATCGCGCAAAGGAGGGGTTTGGAAAAACGAGTCGTTGAACGAATCATTTGGGAGTCGGTGAGCAAATCAGGTAAAAATAAATGCATATTATACGAAAACAAAAGTGTTTTTTGTCATTGCATGCATGTAAAACTGTTGTTGGGGACTCCCTAAACAACATTAGGAACATTTTAAATGTCATAATAGGTGCCCTTTAAACAGTCTTTTTGCGGTTTACAGATACTTTTCCATATCGCGATTAGAACAAAACATATAAGAATAAAAAACTTACCACTAATCCTCAACTGGAATGGATCATTGCTCCTCGAAGTGAAACCAGCACTTCTGAGGTAAATTTCACAGGATTATTCCTCACAGCCTCACAAGACGGCATAGTACATTCATCTGATTAAACTTGTGTTTTATCGAGCTGATGTGGCCGGTTTGCATGTTTGCATGTATTGCCTCAGATCATTTGCGTTTGAATAGCGCGCGCTCTCCGTGGGCGTGGTCACATTAAAACATAATGACCTATAATGAGCTGAAATGAGAACTCGCTCTTTTTATATAGATTACATAAACAGAGAATATTTGTTTTAGTTTTGAATTAGATAATTTACAAGTACACACTTAAATGATTATAAAGTTGCTAATATCTGGGTGAATAGTATTCGCTGAGTTTTGTTTAAGTTTAGAGACGTGCAACAGAAAAAAAGTTCACGGAGAGGCAGAAAGCACACGCTGTTTATTTTCTTTCTTTTATAAAAGCACAATGTTTTTTAAGTCTATTTTGCTGCTATGTAAAAAAAAAAACAAGCTGGTGCGTTTGCCGACCCCAGAGGGTTAAACTTGTTACCTTTAAATCATCTTCTTCTTTCTAGGATCTAATCGTGACATTTCTAAGGCTGCACCTTGATGCCCAATTCCGATTTGCTGACTATATCCAATTTTTTTTGACGACCCACTTACATCATCTTATAAAAGTGACCCGTATCCGATATTTGCATTTACACTGTACACTGCCGAAACAACCCAATGTAGACTTTCTGACCTGGAAAATGAAGTAAAACAGCTTGATATGCAATGGATGCAGACAAAATTATTATAGTGATGCGCAGGTCGTGGTTATATCCACGAGGGATCTGCGGATAATCCGCGGATCGGGCGGGTGAAGTAATAAAAATAACATTGATTAATTTCGGGTGGGTCGCGGGTGGATAGGATAAATCATTTATTAACGAAAATATTAACTAGGCTACTCTAAAATATGAGCGTGCCGTGTTCCATTCCAATTTATGTTTCAAGGGAGTAAAAGCCTGTTTATGCCATTAAGAAAATGAAATTCTTTCAAATAAATTTAGCTTTAAAGAAATACTAATTTAAAAGCAGCGTATTCATCAGTGTATTGGGCCTATGTTACCATGGTTACCATTACTTGGATGCGCGCATCAACCGTCGCCAAGTCCGCTGTTGAAGGTGATGATCATCCATTTATCCTCCCGCGTAATAACACATACGAATAATAGTAATTTGACAATCGGGTGCGGATACTTAAATCAGAGAAAATTATTGGTGCAGGTGGATGATTTGTTTTTGGCTGTGGATTCAGGTGACGTCATTAGCGCATCTCTAATTATCCAGTGTTTTGCTTTCCGTACTATTTTCATAGGTCAGCAAAACATTGCTCTCGTACGGCTGAGAAAAAATTACTCCACTATGTGGAGCCTTCGTCCTCCATCGCGCCATTAATAAGTCATGTAATCACAGTGTCAATCACGGTGTCCACCTGAGTTGACATCCTTTTTTAATGACGTACGACTCACATTTACTGGGGACTACTAGATTTGTCTGCTTACATGCCAGACGCAATATCTGCCGATTCATATCTGATTTATTTCCACATATGAGTGAGGCCTGAAACCGATCTGAGAATATCGGAATCCATGTGTTTTTTTCCTGCTTACACGTTCGCCGGTCATATCCGATCTGTGCCACATGAGAGGAAAAAATCGTAAATGTAAATGGGGCCTAAATGAAAAGTTACTAAATGCAAAGCTTTTTTGTGTGTGCAAATTGGAAACACCAACTCCCCACTGGTGTACACAATAGTGAATAGTGAATTGTTCACTTAGAAATAGGGATGCAAATTATCGATTAATTCATTAATCATTAGTTGATTGACCTTATCGATCGATTAACGATTAACTGATAAACGGCTATTTTCCTGAGAATGTAAATTTCTCACGGTATCAATAGTGTCTTTAACATAAAAAGCTAAATATTGCTTATATACTGAATAAAAATGCATGTTATATTGCTCAATTGATGTTTTATTGTAACAGTTGTTTAGGGATTTCAATTTTTACAAATTCCCATGATCGATGGATGAATGTTTCGATGTCATTGATTATTTAATTATCAAATATAATGACTACTATACAACGAGTCACCAGCGCCGCCTCAGATGCAGAGTGTGTCATGAATCATGTGTGACTGTGGACGTGCTCTCCCTGAACACCGCACTGAAGACGGCAACTAAACCCAATGCATTCACAACCATTTAATACAATAGTGTTCTCATGTTGTGTAATATGTCAGTCCCAAATTATTCATCGTTATTATTAGTCCTGCATTTCTGCTTGAGCTGCGCGCGCTGAATGAAGGCCACTGTTAAACTGGAGCACTTAGTTTGCTAGCGCGTTATTTAACTCAAAGAAACGCATCCTATATGAGATTAATCAGATATATTCAAAATAAACATAAGATTACAAATTATTTCTGCAGAAAATGACGTGAATGCACAAGTGAACTTGAACTAATTTACGTGCCATTCATTCAGAATGATCATGTTGAGGACGCGCTCTTCCTGGAGCAACGCGACACGGCAACTAAACTCAAATAATTCACAATGTTTTATTACAATATTGTTCTCTTTATAATGTTATGTAATATGACAGTCCTGCCAATAGTCATTATTAGTCGTGCAGTGCCGTTTGAGCCGCGCGCGCTGAAGCACTACAGCGTTCATTCAAGGGATGCATCCAATATAAGATAAATCAGATATAGATAGGCATACACAAAATGAACACAACATTACAACTTACATTTGCACAAAACAAAAGGCTGCGAATGAACACACAAACTTATAGTCATAATGAAGGTGTAAAATGGTCCCAAACAAAACTCGCTCGCTTTGTTTCGCGGTTGAGCAGCACGCACGCGCATGAACCAGCTTAATCGATGATCGAGAAGTTGTATCGATTAAATGTATTATCGACAATTAATCGATCGTCGATTAATCGTTGACATCCCTACTTAGAAATCAGAGCTTTAGAACTATAAAAGGACATAGGCAAGGCAAGGCAAGGCAAGTTTATATATATAGCACATTTCATACACAGTGGTAATTCAAAGTGCTTTACATAGAAGAAATTAAAATAATTACATAAATAATCAAATAAATAAGAATAATTAAAACAGTTTAGAAAATAAAATACAGTGCAAACAGTTGGACGAACAGTGGCACAGTGCTTATTCAGTAAATGCAAAGTTAAACAGTGGAAATTTAAAGTGCTTTACATAGAAGAAATTAAAATAATCAAAAGATATAAGAATAATTAAAACCCTATCTGAGATGGAAGGGATTGAGCAGGTTTGCGGTGCCACTGGACCTACAATC
Organism: Phoxinus phoxinus; assembly: GCF_949152265.1. Classification (NCBI taxonomy): domain Eukaryota; kingdom Metazoa; phylum Chordata; class Actinopteri; order Cypriniformes; family Leuciscidae; genus Phoxinus; species Phoxinus phoxinus. The sequence goes on from NC_136876.1 coordinate 49,179,237, forward strand.
CAGGGACGTCCTCTGCTGGGGTGGTGTCTTACACCAGTATTGCCCAGCGGGGCCCCCACAGAGCACGTTTCACTTTTGCTGTTTTAAACAAACAGCGAACCTCTATACTCTCCATAGTATAGCTAATCTTCACTCGCCTCGTCGGAGTGAAGTTCTCCCGTTCCCCTTAAAATCTTCCTGAATCACAGTTTGGAAAATAAAATAATAAAATACAGTGCAAACAGTCGGACGCACAGTGACACAGTGCTCATTCAGTAAATGCAAAGCTAAAGAGATGTGTTTTGAGTCTAGATTTGAATGTGGCTACAGTAGGAGCACACCTGATCTCTTCTGGAAGCTGGTTCCAGCTGTGGCTGGCATAATAGCTAAAAGCGGACTCTCCTTGCTTTGAGTGAACCCTTGGTATTTCTAGTTGATGTGATCCTAATGATCTGAGTGATCTGTTGGTTTATATTCAGTGAGCATATCTGCAATGTATTGAGGTCCTAGGCCATTAAATGGTTTATATACCAGTAATAATACTTTAAAATCAATCCTAAATGTGACTGGGAGCCAGTGTAAAGACCTGAGGACTGGTGTGATGTGTTCATATTTTCTGGTTCTGCTCAGGATCCTGGCGGCAGCGTTCTGTACGACCTGCAACTGTCTTATGGTATTTTTGGGAAGGCCAGTAAGGAGTCCATTACAATAATCCACCCTGCTGGTGATGAAAGCATGCACAAGTTTTTCTAAGTCTTGACTGGAAACAAAGCATCTAATTCTTGCAATATTTTTCAGATGATAGTATGCTGATTTAGTTATTGCTTTGACATGACTACTGAAGCTAAGGTCTGACTCTAGAGACACACCAAGATTCCTGACTTGATGTTTAGTTGTTTGATCTCTAGAGTGAAGGTATGCGTTCACTTTGAGAACTTCATCTTTGTTTCCAAACGCAATGACTTCAGTTTTGTCTTTGTTTAACTGAAGAAAGTTTTGGCACATCCAACTGTTGACTTCATCAATGCATTGGAACAGGGAGTCAATGGGGCTGTAATCGTTAGGCGATAGGGCTAAGTAGATCTGTGTGTCGTCTGCATAGCTGTGGTGAGAGATTTGGTTCTTTCTCATTATTTGGCTCATTGGAAGCATGTACAGGTTGAATAGGAGTGGCGCAAGAATTGAGCCTTGAGGAACTCCGCATGTCATGGATGTCCACTCAGACTTATGGTCTCCTATACTCGCATAATAACCTCTCGCTTCTAAGTATGACCTGAACCATTTTAGGACTATCCCAGAAAGCCCCACCCAGTTTTCCAGCCTGTCAAGAAGTATGTTGTGATCGACAGTGTCAAATGCAGCACTGAGGTCGAGTAGTACCAGTAGGGGTGTGCATTGGCACTGCCCTCACAATTCGATTCGATTACGATTCACCAGGTAACGATTCGATTCAATTCGATTCTACGATGCATTGCGATGCATCAAAATTCTACTGCACACAACAAGGCAAATTTTTCATCAGTCATGAGGCAATACAAGCAGTCATATATTGAACAACAGATTTTATTGGCTGCTATGTGTGTATTATCACTACCATTATCACTGCTGTATCTTTGACATAACGTTAAATGTCATTAAACAAAATAAAATTAAATGGTACAGGGTATATTGTATATGGCATTTTCAAACCTGAAAAAGAAAACATAAATCACTGCTTTCTAGTGCTGTAATCTCCCAGTCGATTAGTCGATTGTTGGTCGATACGTTCTGGCTTGACCAAAATTCTGATTGGTCGATTTTTTGCCGCGTTCATTTCATCAGTTTTGCCGCGTTCATTTCATTCGTTTTGCGCGTTCATTTCATCAGTTTTGCCGCGTTCATTTCATTCATTTTGCGCGTTCATTTCATCAGGTGGAAAGCACTAATTGCTTATGGGGGTGTTTTCAGAGCACCCCTGTTTCACAGGTAACAGTCTGTCTTCAGAACACCCCCCTTGTTTTCACTTCTTTTGGATTATCCCAACCCACTGGAGAAGAGAGACAGTCAGATTGAAGAAAGTATAGGCTACTAAGGTTTGCTGAATATTATTTATTTAATTGAGAGCCCGTTTAATTCATAGTCAGTCCTCCTCTACCATGTCAACAAAGACATCGGCAGCATTTTTTTTTAGAAGACGGGAACATATTATTGGAGCCCAATGCGCGCACTCGCGCAGTGCCGCTGTTTGTATTAGTTTTGAGCCTATGCTTTATTTTTCAGTTATGCACTTTATTTCGTTTTTGCTCTTGATCTGGTTTGTTTAATAAATATCATTTTTTTTTATTAAAATAGACGTGCCTTTTGTGTTTAAGAGTAAAGATTTAAGTTAATAATAGTCTATTCGTGTCTCAGCCGCGAAGCTGCGCTCCTGTGTTCAGCCTCGTCTTGTTAAGTTTCCCATTAACTTCGTAGAATCGAAATGTGCCCAGATGTCCGCTTTTCCAAGCTTTGGGTGCGTTTTTAATTACCCGTCTATCGCGGTCATCTCCCTCCGCCTCAGCCGTCTTGATTGTTGTTGTTGTTATGCCCACGGAAGTAATAAACTTCACAACTTTATTGTCCAACTCAAGGCCAGAAAATAAACAGTGACATAATCGATTATGGCACTTTGCCGCATCGATGCTGAATCGTGCATATCCCGCATTGCGATGCATCGCCGAATCGATTATTGTTGACACCACTAAGTACCAGTACTGATAATTTGCCTGTATCAGAATTTAAGCGAATATCGTTAATTATCTTTATGAGCGCTGTCTCTGTGCTGTGATGCGATCGGAAACCAGATTGAAAATTGTCAAAGTATTTATTCGAGCTTAAGAATTTGTTCAGCTGATTGAAAACAACTTTTTCAATGATCTTGCCAATGAAAGGAAGATTTGAGATCGTTCTAGTTGCTTAATATAGTCTTATCCAGATTGCTTTTTTTCAGGAGGGGTTTGACAACTGCAGTTTTCAGGGAGTTTGGAAAACTTCCAGAGAGAAGTGAGGCATTTACCACTTCTAGGAGATCTGCTTCTAAGCTGTTTAACACACTTTTGAAGAAAGATGTGGGAAGAGCGTCAAGGGTGCAGGTTGATGTTTTAAGTTGCTGTACGGTTTCTTCTAAAATGTTGCCATCAATTTCTTTGAAATCAGACATAGTAACTACTTTCTCAGGTTGTGGTCTGATCTGTGTGACCCCAGTGCAACTCAAGCATGTGCTGATCACCTTTCTGATATTATTGATTTTCTCAGAGAAGAAAGAAGCGAACTCACTGCACTTGCTGTCTGAGAGCATTTCACTGGGAATCTGGCTCGGGGGGGTTTGTCAGTCTCTACAGTAGCAAAAAGAGTGCGTGTGTTTAAGTTGCTGTTTATAATATTTGAGAAGAAAGTCTGTCTAGCTTTGCCTAGTTCCATATTGAAAGCATGGATGATGTCTTTGTAGATGTTATAATGGACTACAAGTTTTGTCTTCCTTCACATGCGCTCTGCTTTTCTGCATTGTCTTTTCATATTTTGCACTGCTGTTGAGTTTCTCCAAGGTGCCTTTTGTCTACCACTCTTCCTGACTTTCACAGGAGCAATATCATCAATTACACTTAACTTTTAACACTTTTAACATAGATAAGCTTTCCTTTTTCAAAATAGATAAGCTTTCCTAGGCTAGAGGTGAAGGAAAGAGGGTGAGAGGAGGATGAGGACAAGGAAATACAGTTGTCTTAGATAAATAAAGAGTGGGATGGAAAGTGGGACAGTTGTCTTAGATAAAATCACAACATTATTACGGCTTTTGTGAGGGTCTTTGGACATTTTGAATTTCGAGCTGAGGGGTGGACCAGAGCAGCTAGGTATGTTATGATCTGGGATGACGTGAGTTTGTGATGAAGATGAGGTGAACTAATTTCTTATCTTACGTTTTGCATGCGTTTTGTTTTTTGTTTAGATGTTTGAAAAATAAGACTTAGCAAACGTGTGTACACAATTCGAAAAAACTGTAATATGTTACTAATAATGTGATTTATACAGTGCATATTCTACTTTTATAATTATAACAAGTAGATTACTTCACATGTATGTTTTTTTTCCATCAGATAAATAAATTTTCCTTCACCTGTAATTACTTACTCTTGTCATTTCCTTTTATACAAGTTAACATAAACCTTCTCAAAAACATGAGACAATGCATACCCCGCTAACAGGGAATGTTCTAATAACTTTGGCTAACATTCTGGCAAGGTTCTCTCAAACGGTTGTGCTAACTCAAAAGGTAGTTTGGAGGTTTTATAAATGCCCTCATAATGTTGGGAGAAAACGTTCGTAGAACAACATTCTTAGAACATCCTATACACATTTAGGGCCCTATCATACACCCGGCGCAATGCAAGTGTTTTTTGCAAGTTTCAGCCTGACGCAGTTATCATTTTCACGTCCTGCGCCATGTTGTTTAATTTGTTAAAGATAATTTATTTATTTGATTGGTTGTTGTTGTTTTTTATTGCTATTGATCAAGTTAACTTTTGACTGTTATTTGAAGGGTGTTGTTTAAACGCTTTTATGTTGGAAGACTCTAAGAAAAAGTCAGACTCTGTAACATTTTTTGTTTTGTTGAATGTAACAGGTGGGTTAGTTATGCTGTCCTGAGTTTATTTTGACAGGCCTACTCTTGTCTGGCACCCTAACGATTTGATTTAAAACAAGTTATTTAATTATTGATTTAAATCGTTTTTTGGGGGGACCGAGTTCCCTTGAAGTATATCGGGACATTTACATTCATGTTCTTTGCAGACCAGTCTCAAAAACATGACAATGCATACTGTGCCCTAAAAACACCCATCTGTATTAATAATATTGTTTTTGTAATGATATGTTTCTCATTTCTCCCCTGTTTAGGGTGGCACACTGTAAGCAATCACCAATACTTAAAAACTCTAATGTACCAAATCCAAATCTTTTCCAATGGGAAAAGCCTGTAAAAATCCTGGCAGAAAGCGATGCATAAGGATGTAGTGTAACAATGCCCATTTCCAGGAATGCACTAATATTTTGTTGGAAGTACCAGTTTGCAACAATTATTAACACTATTTTTAAAGGGCACCTATTATGACATTTAAAATTTTCCTAATGTTGTTTTGGGAGTCCCCAACAACAGTTTTACATGCATGCAATGACAAAAAACACTTTTGTTGTCGTATAATATGCATTTATTTTTACCTGATTTGCTCACCGACTCCCAAATGATTCGTTCAATGACTCATTTTTCCAAACCCCTCCTTTGCGCGACGCTAATCTGCGTTGATTGGTCAGATGACCCAGTCAGTGTTGTGATTGGTATACTCTGTGCAGAGATTGTCGGAAACGACCCATAACGAGCATAGCCCAGAGTTCATATTGTAAAAGCACAATCAGTCTTTGTTTGCGTTAGCCCGATAAATAAACATAACGTTTAAAAAAAAAAAAAAAAAAAAATGCAGTTACGTTACTACGAGCCGGTATTACTCTATTCTTTAAGACAACTCCGAAAACAACGACAAACACTTCACATATCTCAATACAATTGTCATTGAAGACCTAGAAGCTAAACGGTGCTTACACAACAAACAAAATAATTATTAAGCATGCTACATAAAACATAAAAGCAACAATTATTAATAACACTTACAGGTTGTGATACGGAGGAGGAAGCTGATGCAAATACACTTGGAACTGAACCTTCCTTCAATATCAGCCGGCTCGCGAATCCCAGTTTGATTGCATTTAAGTTGGTAAAGCAATCGTCTTCAAAATGGCGCGAACAAAGCACAAGGCTCGGACTATACTTCTGTGGTATAGTTGTATATATGAATTGTAGCCACTTAGTCTTCAAATGCTCCTCCTTGGGCAGATGAAAAAAAGTTGGCTTTTGAGTCCCACTTCAGAACACAGCGTCTCGTCGCCATGATGTTTTCCCTGGCCTTGGAGCGCAATAAATGGGCGTATCGTATTCAAATAGCTTGACAAGTTGACGTCATCTAGTCAGAGAAAAAGCTTCGGTCTTCTAACGATTCATAAAAATGACTCCGAGTCGACTCTTACTTTTGAAAGACAATAACTTTATATACGGTGCACTTTCATATTTCAAACTTTGCAGGATGTTTTTGTTCACTTAGATCTATGTTACACACTACATGAAAGGTCAATTTCAAAATTCCATAATAGGTGCCCTTTAACACTAAGTTGTCAACACTTCAGGAAAAAATAGGTAGAAACAGTTATACCTCCTTAAAGCAACAACTGCACATTCACTTTTTTATAGTGCATGTTTATGTAAAAAAATTGCATGTTTTCTAATGTAAAAATAAATAACTTGCTCATCATAAATTATATCCTCGGATGTATCAAGTCCCTCAAAATAAAACCGAAACCACAGGTTTGCCTTTTTTCTGAGGTAAATTCTTTTCTCAATTTCTCAATTCTTAAAATTATTTCTCAACGCATCCCAAATTTTCTAATGTGGACATGTGAATCTACTGTTGCTGAAACCCTGTTACTACCAACTGACGTATTTGCACGGGTTCACCGCTTATGTATTTATATAGCCGCGTTTCCACCGAAATTACCCGGAACAATTTGTCCCAGGAACTTTTTTCCCAGGAACTTTTTTTGCCCTAGACCGGTTGCTTTCTGCTTTTACACCGCGGTCTAAAGTACCGGGAAGATTATAAACTGCGCGCAACTGCTCCTCCCAGTCTGCGGTGGACAGTAATCAGTTTTGAGGGCCACATTTATAATAAGTATGGAGGAGATTCAAACTGTGCTGTAGTTGTGTTTGTGATGTATTGCGGACATTGAATGTGAGATGGCTGGGACGAACGCGCAGAAAATTTCCTGTTACACAAATACGCGTAATAAAGCCTGAACCTCGTCGTCGGTCCAGCTGTGTTTTTTTAAATAAATTCCATATTTTCAGACAGACAACTCTTAATGCATGAAGCCACGAACCGCAATAGATTTAAAAAAAAATGCCAGTTAAAATAGAATTCTGCGTGGAGTCCTCCAGTCAAAATGCGGCATGAACACAACCAATCAGCATCTTCAGCGCACAAGTCCCACCCCCGAAAGTTCCTGAACTTTGAAAAAGTACCACCTCGCCAGCAGAGACTTTCGGAGGGGGAAATATTTACCCGGAACTTCATTTAGACCCTGGTTTCTGCGGTGTAAACGCACCGAGTACCACCCCAAAGTTCCTAGTTCCTGGGGAAAGTTCCCGCGGTGGAAACGCGGCTCATGTATGTGAAAGAGAACCAAGAAAAAAAAAAAGTAGTGGTGACTGAAAGTATCAGGGATTGAAATTGTGTTTCAACGATTATTTCTTAATTTGATCATTTTTTATTTCTTTGATTGTTTTTTTATTTTTATTGGTACTGATCAAGTTAACTTTTGACTGTGTCATTTGAGGGGTGTTTAAACCCTTTTATGTTGAAAGAAACAAAAAGTCAGACTTTGTGAACATTTCTGGTTTTGTTGTATGTAACAGGTGGTTTACTTGTGCTATCCTGGGTTTATTTTGACAGGCCTACTCCTGTCTGGTACCCGAACGATTTGATTTAAAACAAGTTATTTAATTATTTATTTAAATTGTTTTTTTGGGGGGACTGATTTCCCTTGAAGTATATTGGTACATTTACATTCATATTCTTTGCAGACCCTTTCTCAAAAACAAGAAACAATGCATACAGTGCCCTAAAACACTAGTCCGTAATAATATTGTTTTTGTAATGATTTGTTTCTCATTTCTCCCCTGTTTAGGTTGGCACACTGTAAGCTCACCGATCAGTGCTGTGAAATGATGTCTTCAGTTCTACAATCATCAAACTCCTCCTTGAGAGAGCTGGACCTGAGTAATACTGGCCTGCAGGATTCAGGAGTGAAGCTGCTGTGTGCTGGACTGAAGAGTGTCAACTGTCAACTCAACATACTGAGGTACTTGAGGGTCTGGGAAAAATAACCACATAAGGACATATCGTGGCAAACTTATTCTGAAATTATTCTTTTTCAAGGATTATTTCTCACCGCATTAAAATAAATTAATCTGATCATTCTGATGAAACTTGATGCATTTGAGTTGATGTGGGTGTTCACTATGTTTGCATAAATTGCCTCAGATCATTACCATATGAATAGCGTGCGCTGTCTGTAGGCATGTTCACATTAGCAGGAAGCTGACACGAGAGACGGGTACATCTCTCTCTCTTGTACAGATTATATAAACAGAATATTTGTTTAGTTTTGAATAGGATAATGTATCCTATGTATCTATAGATATATTGCTCATGTTTATGTGACAAATATTCACTGAGTTTTGTTTCATTTTTGTGACGCACTGCAGAAAAAAAGTTCACAGAGATGGCAGAAAACATCCTGTTTGTTTTGTTTGATTTTGATTGCAAATGGAGACAAATGAAAGTAAACTTTTTACAGTTTCGAATGATGTATTGCTGTATAACCGTATTACCATAAATTAGTTTAAGTCGTTTGCTGCTATGTGGAAAAATCCACCAAAAGGCGCCGGTATGTCTGTCGACCTCAGAGGGTTAATTATTTTAGATTTTATTGGTTAAAAAAGCTTTTTTTTTATTTTGAAATTATAACTTATAATTATATCCTTAAGATCATTTGTAGCTGATAATTTGCACATTTTACGACACTGTGATTTTATTGAAATCAATCAGAGGCCACCAGTAGATGAAGCACACTTTCTGTTGTTGTAGATTATCTGGCTGTTTGGTGACAGAGGAAGGTTGTGCTGCTCTGGCATCAACTCTGAGTTCAAACCCTTCACACCTGAGAGAGCTGGATCTGAGCTACAATCACCCAGGAGAATCAGGACTGAAGCTGCTCTCTGATACTCTCCACCATCTGGACAAACTCAAGTATGTTAAGTAATATAACAATAATCCTGTCTAGTGTGATTGGTTTTGTTTTTTTAAAGGGTTAGTTTAACAAAAAATGAAAATTCTGTCACTTACTCACCCTCATATCGTTTCAAACCCTTTACGACTTTCATTCATTTTCAGAACAGAAATTACAAATTTATTTATAAAATCTGAGCTATTTCTGTCCCTCCATTGTCAGTGCTACCACTTCAACGCTTTAAAAAGTTAATTAAGAGATTGTGAAACTAATGTATTTGAATTTAGTTTAAACCAAATTTTCTGAAGAGACATGATCGCTTTATATGATTAACAGATATATCTGTTTATCTGAACAGTGAGGTTCATTCTTGTGTGTTACGCAGCACATTGAACTTCAGCAAGAACCAATGAGGTTCATTCTTGTGTGTTACGCAGCACTTTTGAACTTCTGCAAGAACAACTGAGGTTCAAGAATATGTGAAATAAGCAATAGATCTAAGGTTATAGCAGGGCTCAACATAAAAAAAAATCCCCACTGGCCCCCGGGGCCAGTAGATCAGAGTTTTGCTGGCCCCTTCTATATTTTTACTGGCCCTGAAAGAAATATAAGGACAAGCATGGGAAACCATTTCTGGCATGGAACAAACTCTCACAAATAATTAATCAAGCAAATAAGATTATTGGACACAAACAACAGCCACTTCAGGGCTTGTTTGATAATTTTATGGAAAAAACGGCAATTGTGATATTTAAAGATAATACACACCCTCTTCACTCTACTTTTGAATTGCTCCCATCTGGGCGTAGACTAAAAATTCCCTTGGCTAGAAAAAAACGTCTATAAAAAATCTTTTCTCCCAATGGCAGTGATTATCTTAAATCGTATAGTGTTTTAAGCTAAACAATAGCCTAGAACGGCTGGCAATATTATTATTATTATCTCTTTTTCTTTACTTTCAGTGTTTAATTCTGTATTTGTGCTGTTGATGTGTGATGTGTTTTTAAGTAGTAAGCTAATGTGAATGTATGTCGCAGTGTCAAAGATAAATTTCCGCTCTGTGAAAACAGACTGGACAATAAAGTTTAACTAACTAGCATATCAGAATGGGTGCTGAACATAATAAAACGAGGTTACTCGCTGCAGTTCGCTCGCAGACTGCCGCTCAGGGGCGGACTGAGACCAAAAAGTGGCCCTGGACTTTCTGACCCACAGCAGCCCACCACATCCCACATCATAACACATTGGCTCATTAATGTGCAGAATAATTTTTAACACTACTTATTGCATAAAAATATTACACAATACAAAAATAAATGCTATTTAAACATTTATTTTAAATAACACAACATATATTAGATAATATTTGTAAAACAAAGGGAAACAAACAGAAGAACATTAAGACACACAACAATATTAATATAAAACTATCAAGACATTAACATTTTCCATTAACATGAATCCTCATGGCATAGGCTACTATTAGGCTATCGTGTGATATTAAACTTGCTTCTTTTCTTCCAGCTTTTCATCCATAGACACGTTCACGAAGTGCATGGACACGGCGCGCGCGCGCTCGCTCCCCAACAACGGAGTATGCGAATACTGAACTACCTCGACGATTGGCTGATTTTAGCTCAATCGGAGGCAGAGCTTATAATTCACAGCCGGAATATTAAATAACCTGAATTAACACTGACACTCTTCGCGCGAATCGCGCCACTGTGTGTGACGAATTGCTGTTTGTTTTGCTGATGGCAGTCACTGGCCCGCACGGGCCAGTGACTGGCCAATCAACTAGCCCGACATACTCTTTTACTGGCCCCGGGCCATCGGGCCATTGCTTATGTCGAGCCCTGGTTATAGAATTAAAATATTGTTTTAATGAAGTTGCGCACCTTTTACATAAAGACACTGTAGACATCTAAGTTTAGAACGAAGATGGAGAATAAATTGAAAGTGAGTGTGGAGAAACTGGGATAGAAAATAGCATAGTTCCTGTTTATACAGCACTTTATAAAAAATTTGGTTTGAAACAAACAAATATCCTAACTTTTATCTATAGGCCGTCTGTAATTGAGACATTTATTCAAGAAATTCATTACAAACAAAGACGTATAATACAGATAAATTTCATGTCGGAGTGGGATTTCAGCGAAGGTAGTTTTAACGGAGTGAGTACATGAGTGGATCGTTCACTTGGGCCGTGAGTGATTGAGCGAGCGTACTGGCAGAGTGTAATATTGAGCGGAGCGACAAGGTTAACATCCTAAAAACGAAAGTAAAGACGGCAGTCCCTCACGGTCGACTGCCGCCACCCATAATAAAACAAAACATCAAATAAAATCCAGGCCTGGCCTCTCTCGATCTCCACTGTCGTTGTTCCTTTTATGCTTCCGTTCCTCCGTGAGAGATACGAGACCGGTGCGTCGTGCAGGTGTCGCTCATTAGTAATCACGCCACCGGCCTCGCACCATTCTCTCACGGCCGTCGGCCTCGTGCCTGCTCGCCACACTGAGGTTTTTGTAGGCAATTGAATCACTGTTTTACAGCTGATCAGATTAATCGACCAGTGATCATTTTAATGGGCCATAACTGGGTATGAATTGCTCTGGATATTAATAACCTAAGTATAGTAAACTACCAATGATTAACCAATTATCCAATCAATGCATTCACACCGGTAGCAGGAACGCCGCGCCAGCAGCAGTGAATCGGGTCCAGTGAAGCGCAGAGGCTATTTTTGCTGCGCTGCTCACGCTCAATTAAAGTGAAAGCACACTTTTGATGGACAAAATACGTATTGTAACGTCTGAAGAACGACAGACAAGGGAGGCTCCATTCCTGAACTTTTAATCGGAACACAACTTTCTCTCTACCCGGCCTTATCCGAAGTCACCGCATTAACCCTATAACTGCCAGTGCAAAATAAAACGCCAATTTCACAACAATTATAAAGAGTCTGTGCGCTACAATATGATTTCCCACAAAAAGTGCTCAAAATGCACAAAATAAGCTTGTCTAGTGTGTTTTAACAAGAACTGGAGTATGTCAGAAAAGAAAATGAAGAATTAAAAATATTTATAGAAGATTTACTCATTTAAACTTGTTTTTAATTTGTCAGTTTGGGTGAAAGTATGGTGTATTATAAAAAACTAAAGTAAATCAACCAAAAAATATGATAGCATAATCTTTCTTTTAGTTATGTAATACACAGACAGGTAGCCTATATAGGCTTTAGCACTACCCAAATCAAACCCGAGTGTGCATTCTTTTTTAATCCACAGAGTTTACTGTCTTGTAAACAGATCGAAGTATGACTGAAACGGCATGATCTGAGCAGTTTTCTTGGTTGTGTTTGTTGTTCACCATTTACATGCGAATGTTACACCTCTTAGTGTTAATAAACTTTCAAGACTATCAAGTTTATAAAAACAAATACTGTATAGTAAAAATGCTCACTTGTATATAGCGTTGGAGCCGCTGCTGTGACGCTGTATAAACGCTTCCAGTGTGAATACTTGCGTGCGTCTGCAGCTTTAGTAATTATGTAGTTGTGAAACGGTCGAAATTAGCATGCTCGTAACAGAACGCCGTTGTATCAGCAGCTGCTGCTTAAAGTCCCTATTATCAGTCATGTGCACGCGCATGGCGCACTGATGATGAAATGCGTAAATTAGGATTTTTTTTAATGGTTTTCTTTTGGTAGTTAAAAGATTTAAAAAAATTCCAACAAGAGGTTTCTTGTCACTGTCAGTCTTTTTACATCAGTGCAAAACTAGGTTATGTAGATTAAGACAACCATTCATCGGCATTCACAGACTAGTTCTATTATAGTCATTAAGGCCTTTAGAAAAATGTTTTTTTGAGGAGGTGGAGTAGTGCACGATAGGCTCCTGTGGCGCGGCTTAAACTTTTGTCCTTAATGAAATTTTTTTCCTTGCATTACTTTTCCTTTTATACTTTAAGTAATTTTGAAACCAGTACTTTTACTTGAGTGAAAACTTGAGTTGATACTTCAACTTCTACAGAAGTATTTTTAAACCCTAGTATCTATACTTTTGACACCTCTCGTGGTAGCAAAAAAAAAAAAAAGATTGCGACCAAATTATGTGCTGGTGCGACCAACTGAGAAAGTTGGTAGCACCAGTGCAACCAGTGGAAAAGTTAGTCTGGAGAAGTCCTGAAAGAAGGTGTAGAAATAATGCGTTTTAAGAGAGTGAACGAATGAAATCCCAAATTTCTATCAATATATGGAATTTCTTAGACCTGACCTGAATAAAGTATCAATTAATTTCCTAAAATCAGTCATTTGGTTCCTGATTTTACCGCTCTTGCAGTGTATAGTTGAATTCTAATATAAACCAAGATAAGATTAATATCAACATTTGGGAAATTAATTAACATTCAGACATAACAACATGCCAAACATCACATACTTCCTATAAACAATTCAATATATAAAATATCATAAACAATAAGTGATTAAAACATGATAGTCAAAAGTGTGGGTTACAGGTTTGATATTGAATTATGTATGTTTACATTTGTTAACATTAATTAATGCATTAATTAACATGAACTAACAATGAGCAATATATTTTTACAGCATTTATTAATCTTTTTTGATGTTAGTTAAAAAAATATTCATGTTAGTTCGTAAATGTTGAGATTAACATTAAGATCATTACACGGCTCTGTGGAATACTTGATTCTGATTGGTCAATCGCACCATCCAGGTGTCAGGGTTCTGTCACTTCTGTCTAGTTTATTTCTTGGTTTTGTGACAGACACAGACAAAACAAAAGTGTGTCTGTGTCTGAGCGTGGGGATTCGAGCGTGCTCGAGCCGTGAACACTTGTCTGTGTGCCTTGTTTCACGTTCGTGGCTTGGATCCCGGCACTTCAGTCTAGTTTGGCTTGGGTTCTGTGTCGGGATTCGGACACTCATGCTCCGCGTGTTTGTAGGGATGCGCAGTATACCGGTACTGCATTTGTATTTCAAACGGTACAATATCATAATTTTGTTCAATTCGGTATTTGATGCGCTGCTGTTTCGAAGTTCACCGCTAGGCGGCAGTGCGCTACCTAAACTAACGCGGGTCACGCGAAACCGGCAAACGGTGACAACGGAGGAACACGTTGGATCAAACGAAGCTCATTCGAATTTCTACACGCCCGAAATTAATAAATCGAGAGAGCAGTATGAGTAAAATAAGGCATTACTTTGCCTACAAAAGTAATGAGAAAAGTAACGCTTTAAATAATGTGTTGCAATGGGAAGCAACACATCAAATCTGAGCACTTGTCAGTTGCTCATCCTGACTTGTTCAGAGATCGACAGGTGAGTCCATTATTCAACTGATTTAATTTAGACTTTTATTGAACACTGAACAGCGCACATACATAAGAGCTTATCAATTGAATATGACACAGTAAACACAAAAGCCCAAATCTGCTTGCATGACACGCTAGAACCAATGAAGTTTAGGTCTCATCATTTTTGCACTTTCAAACCAACATATATTAATTTAATTTGAATGAATAAATAATAAAAATTTGAATAATATTAACCCTCTGGGTTCTGAGGGTTTTTTGGGGCCCTTGAGATGTTTTGACATGCCCTGACATTTGTGCTTATTTCAGCTACTTACAACATACCTTTGGCCAACTCATAATTCTGCTGTATTCAGCACAAACTCTGCTACAATAATATGTGAGCAAAATGGAAGTTACATGTTTGCATTTTATAGGAAAAATATATTATGCGTGGTAAGTAAGTTTTGGGGAAAAAATTGTCACTGCAATAAGCCCATATTACTCATACTGAATAGTTTGGCACAAGACTTTTGAGTTACCATTCTTGTAGGCTAGAATGTTTACTACAAAATGATGTGAAAATCATTCTGATCACTCTTTCACAAAACAACAATATAACGATTTAAACTTTGCAAGTCAGTTTTTGTGCCAGCTCTGCTGTATGCGTAGGGGTGTTGATGGCCATGAATATGAATGAGGGGAGACAATAGACACTCCCCCATCCATGGCTAATGCCCCCATCACGGTGCTGTGAGTCAGAGAGGAGAATCTGAGAATGAGAGGAGATTCAAAGGTTTTGTTTTTCAATCTGTTTTTATTGTAATTCCTCTATGTGGAGGAACTAAATGTTGTGCCTCACAATACCACAGTGTTACCGTACATATATATATATATATATATATATTTTTTTTTTTTTTTATTGTTTATTTAAAAGGGACAATGCACATCAATCAACATTTTTTGTTTACACTCAAAATGTAAATGCGCCAGAGTTAGCCAGAGAGCTAATTTTCATCTGTAGTCCCTTGGCAGATCAACACAGCATCATAGTACAAAAAGAATACATAAAAAAAACAGAAAACAAATGAAGAAAATAAATAGATAATAATAAGTACAATACAAAGAGGGGCAGTACCTAAGGTAAACCTAACTATTGATGATTGCAGTTTTGAGTGTATATATATATATATATATATATATATATATATATATATATATATATATATATATTTTTTTTTTTTTATTGTTTATTTAAAAGGGACAATGCACATCAATCAACATTTTTTGTTTACACTCAAAATATAAATGCGCCAGAGTTAGCCAGAGAGCTAATTTTCATCTGTAGTCCCTTGGTAGATCAACACAACATCATAGTACAAAAAGAATACATAAAAAAACAGAAAACAAATGAAGAAAATAAATAGATAATAATAAGTACAATACAAAGAGGGGCAGTACCCAAGGTAAACCTAACTATTGATGATTGCAGTTTTGAGTGTTTTTAATCCATTTCTTAAGTGTACATTTAAATGATAAATAGCTGGTGCTCTCTCTGAGTTTAGTAGGGAGACAGTTCCAATAATTTGAAGCCCGTACTGAGAAGACTGTTTGGCCAAACTTACTATGTCTATACGGTACAACACAGTCTCCCCTGGTAGCTGCCCTAGTTGCCCTGCCACTGCTATTCTTCTGTTGTATAAATTCACCCAGTGGTGGAGGTGCAAGCCCATGTAAAATTTTGAAAATAAGACGGGCATCTAGATAATGTAAGAAACTGTCAAAATTAAATAAATTATAATTAGTAATAATATTGCAGTGGTGATAGCTGATAGGTTTTTTATCTAAATTTTTTAAAGTTTGCTTATAAAGAGTTTCTATTTGTTTAAGAGTTGTCACATTTGCTTGGGACCAGCTTGTAAAACAATATGATATGTGGGAAAAAATCATGGCATGCATAAAAAGTTTGGCTGCCTCTGTGGTTAAATATGACCTTATTTGTCTAAAGTTAGCCAGATTATATTTGAGGGTATTAGCCACCTTTTTAACATGCTTTTTAAAAGTTAAATTAGAATCTAAAATGATATCAAGGTATTTAAAATCGGACACAACCATGAGTTTTTCTCCTTCAATAAAAACATCAGCCTGTTGTACAATTGAGGACCTCTTGGAAAAGAACATACAGACTGTTTTGTTAATGTTAAGATGCAGATCTGACATTTTTAGCCATGCAGAAACATGCACCAGTGCTTCAGTTAATTTAGTTGCAGCCTGTTGTTTGTTCTTGGCATGCAAATAAAGAACTGTATCATCAGCATACATTTGTATATTAACAGATTGACAGACTGAATGCAAGTCATTAATGTACATGCTAAACAGGATAGGGCCCAATACTGACCCCTGGGGTACACCAATATTACAGTCGAGGTATGAAGAATGAGAATTACCAATACGTACGCTCTGTTTCCTATTAGTTAAATATGACTCCATCCATTTCATGGCCTCTTCTGAGAAATTAAAAAAAGATAATTTTGATAATAGTGTCTGGTGATTCACAGTGTCAAAAGCCTTTTTAATGAGAAACACTGCACCTACTATACCACCCCCATCTAATTTTGACTTGATATTTTCAAGGAGGAAACAATTTGCTGTCTCTGTAGAGTGATTTGTGCGAAATCCAAATTGCATTGGGTGCAAAGGGGTGTGGCCCAAGTTTAGATGGTTTTTCAGCTGTTCTGCTACCCATTTTTCTGTCACCTTGGATATCACTGATACACTGTAAAAAATTGCGCTGTAAAATAACAGTAATCTACTGGCAGCTGTGGTTGCCAGCAAAGTACTGTTAATTTACAGGCCTCTACCGTTATTATACAGCTCTCCTTTTTTACAGCATGTTACTGTAAAAATACAATGGAAGGTAACTCATATCATTTGGGAAACCGATTGCTTCAAACAGTTCAAGTTTAAAAACGAGTATTTATACTGAGTATTGTGAACTTCATTTGAGTCCACTGAAAATGAATATCTCTTAATATAATACTGCAAACATCTAATGTGTAATCGTGAATGAATTAAAAACATGACATTAACTAAAATCTTTGCAGTTAGCATTTAGCGAACAGTAGCACACACGTATGTGCTAAAGTATTTAGCAGAGGTGGGAGTAAGTCACTAAATGCAAGTCTCAAGTCAAGTCCAAGTCTTAAAGGTGGGGTATGTGATTTGCAAAACGGCTGGCAGATTTTGAAAATACACAACTCAAATGGTCCTACCTTCTTTCTTTTGACTCCACCCATTCAAAGAACATGGACATGGATGGGGGGAGAGGGGGATGGTACGACCGATTGATTGACGCACTTACTGTCCAATGATTCTAGGTGGTCTTGGAAATGATTGGCTGGAGTTTTCGAGTCCTGCCCGTTCCACAGATGATTAAATTGCTTAATTTGTATTTCAGTGCTTCTAACTCAGTGGCTGTAAGTGGGTTAGGAAAGTGATTTTGAAAAAATGGCCAAAAAAGAGTTACATACCCCACCTTTAACATTGCAAGTCAAAGTCAAGTCAAGTCATTACTTTGTAAGGGTCAAGTCAAGTCAAGTCAAGTCATACTCTTTGTCAAGTCAAGTCGCAACTTAGTCATCAAGTCATACCAAGTCGCACACAGGCTCGTTTGACACATTTTTTAACTCAGGGACTTTTGTTACTTATTTACACTCAAAAAATTTAATCATATTTTAAAGTCACCATAATGGTGGATAGCATTTGCTTTAGTTGGGCTCTTGACCCTTAACACTTAAATCTAAAATATTATTTTGGCTGTTATAATTGTGTGTTTGTAAAGCACATTTGTTGTAGGAAAAAAAGCCATGAGAAAGTGAGATCAGGTGATGTTGGCTGTTTACTGGTGTAATATAAAGTCATCGTCACGTAATTGCCTGAATCCCTGAACTTAATCAGTGTCTAACAGTGATGCGCGGGTCAATGTATAAACAACCCGCACCCGACCGACGTTTTCAACTAACCCGCCCGCAACTCAGACCGCAAAAAAAAAGAAAGAAAATATTGTACCCGATCCGCTTCCTGACCTGCGTTTTTTTAAAGTAGCTATAGTAAATGCTCATCGCGTCATGGGCCATAGACGGAGGAACTAGGGGTGCGCATTTTTCTGAATGCTGTATGATATAGCCTAGTGTTTTGTAATAAAGGCTTGATTTATTCATTTATTTCGTTTCATTTTCTTAACAATTAAGATGCTGCATGTGTTTATCCAGTCTAATCGAAGTGTGCGTCTCTCCCCGGACTTTCCCAACAAAAACCCCGCCCCCTCTCAGCAAATACATAAAACTGACATTACTGAGCTATATGCGTTTAAAAGTAGCCTATTAAAATGGCACAATGGCATTGCTCAGTTCAACGTGTTGGGAAATCGGGCATTTTGTCCCGCGTCAGCTTTTATTCAAAAGTTAATAACGCGCTCAACATTCAGGTAAATAAGGATTTCCCGCTGTCATCTCTGCTGCAGACTGAGCTCGTGCGTCATCCTCGCGCAGTTATTCAGCCAATAAAGTGTAGACCTATGTATTTCATAGAACATTGTGTCTAGTAGCTACTATATAAATTACAAAGGTTTAATTGGCATCTTTATTTCAAACGACCCGACCGACCGCGACCCGAATATCATTAAAAATATTTTTGGATGACTCGTAACCGCGGGTGACCGCAGGCACCCGCTCATTTTGGATCAACCCGCGCATCACTGGTGTCTAATACTTTGATCATAGATTTTTATTTTAAATATTTTTTTAGAGTAAAAGTCATTTGATTTTACAACATCAGAGCGATGCTAATTATTAAATAATATAAATGATTTTAAAAACATTTAATACAGTAATCTTCTTCTGTTAAGATGTTACTTAGACATCAAGAATCAGTGTATGATTCTCAACAATGGTGACAATCAATGAAATGCTACATGCTGCAGTGCATGCTGGGTACCACCAATCAAAACTCACCCATATCTCCCAGCATGCACTGATTATCTGGATATTTTGTTTGATTGTCACCATTGTTGAGATTCATACACTGTGCCATAGTAATGCCATAGATTAAAGTTTTTGTTCACTAAATAAATATTTTAAAAAAACATGGATATTATTTTACAAACAATGCTGCTAGATATGCTGTAGAATTAAATTATTATGAATAAAACAATATTAAAAACACAAGTCCAATATAATCAAAGCATTAGGCGGAGAATAAGATCAGTGAGCCAGACAATTGCATGATGATATCATCACCAATTAAAAGCCAACATCACCTGATCTCACTTTCTCATGGCTTTTTTGCTACATCAAATGTGGTTTACAAACAATTAAAATTATAATTAAAAATTATAACAGCCAAAGAATATTTATATTAAAGAGTCAAGGGTCAAGAGCCCAACTAAAGCAAATGCTATCCACCATTATGGTGACTTTAAAATACAAAATATGATTTAATTAAATCGGATATTAAATAAAGTAAATCTGGTTAGTAATAAGTGAAGCTGGTAATGCTGTTTGTGGAGTTGTGTACTCCTCCTCTGCTGAGATCTTCACATATTTAATGTCTTCTTTTATTTTTAGTTGATTTCATCTAAGGCTGTGTCTGAAGTCAGTTGTAGTTCTTGTGTTTCTCTGTTCTTCAGTGATTCTGCTTGTTAACAGCAGGTGTTCATATTTGATGCTCAATCACCACTTAATTATCTCATTTACTTCAACACTGATTCAATGGTACTTTAACTCTGTAGTGTGCACACATATGAACACTGAGCAGTGCTAATTTAACATGGGTGTTTTTCTGTATACGATTACATAAATCTTATCCATTTCATTTACATATGACTGACAAATATGAATCACATTCAGTTTATTAATACAATTACATAAATCTTATCTGTTTCATTTATATATGACTTAAAAATATGAATCACATTCAGATTATTAATTGGTTTCTGTTAAAACTATGTAATCCAAATGGATGGAAATTTGTTATGCAATTCAAATACATAAATCTTATGTTTTGACAAAATTTTTTTTGAGTGTAAATAAGTAACAAAAGTCCCTGAGTTAAAAAATGTGACAAACGAGCCTGTGTGCGACTTGGTATGACTTGTTGCGACTTGACAAAGAGTATGACTTGACTTGACCCTTACAACAGAATGACTTGACTTTGACTTGCAATGTTAAGACTTGGACTTGACTTGAGACTTGCATTTAGTGACTTAAGGCGGGCGTACACGGTGCGAGTTCGGACACTCGGGAGGTCGTGAGATATTGCACACGTTACGAGTCAGTTAAACTGATAATCGCGTCAAAGCAGCTGGTACACGGCACGACTGTCCTCCTGCACGAATTTTATCCCGAGCTGGCGGTTAAACACAGTCTCTGTGAGAGCTTTCAATGTTTCAGGCAATAGCTTCAGATAGAAAAATGACAGAAATGTGTGTGCAAATGCAGATACTGTAACAGTAGCCATTCCGTTCAACATAAAAACATGAGAGAGAGAGAGAGAGTGTGTGTGTGTGTGTGTGTGTGTGTGTGTGACAGTGTATGCGCACGCTGTGTGGTTGCTGCCACTGAGGTATAGCCCCATCGATCTAGCCTGTGAGGCGGTTGCGTATGATTTGGCAATAGGGGACAGCCTATACGCTGGTGAAAATCGGGCCGACTCCCCGAATTTTTTAAACATGTTTAAAAATGATCGGGAGGTCGGGGAGGTGCTCATAACGTGCTCGGCTCGGCTCGTAATTCCTCTCACACGCTGCGAGCCGCGACCATGCGAGCATCACCGATTTGCACTCGATTTCTCCTGAGTGAAAAAATAATCTGCGAGCTCGTAAAACAGCAAAAAATCGCACCGTGTACGCCCGCCTTTACTCCCACCTCTGGTATTTAGCAACGAGATTGTCACTGCATCAGCAACTACACAGTTCCTGCATTTAAATAAAGCAACGGGCAGCATAAAATCAGTGTTACTCTGCTCATCTTTGACTGAAGCACAGGCTCTACTCTCCAGCACAATGGTGACCCACAAAACTCATTAATTAAACTAAAAGATCTCTCCTGTATCATCTTGTGCAAAACACATAAAACACTTCAGTTTAATATTTACTCTCTTTATCAGTTATTGACTTCGCAAAACTTTTTTCTATGAACTTTTACTAACATTTAAGTGAAATTAACTTATTTTGTTTAGTAAACCTGACTGTTAAATTTTACAGAATATTGCTGTTTTTCCTTGATTTTACGGTAATCTACTGGCAGCTGTGGTTGCCAGTAAAATGTTGTTTTTCTACAGTTTTATGCCGTAAATTAATTTACAGTTGATTATCGTTAAATGACACTTCACTCTGTTTTTTTTTTATTTGACACATTTAACCCTTTAAACCCCACTGCAAAATCTTCAGTTTTAAATGAACACTTGTGTGTCCACACTACAGGGTGTTGGAGTAACACTGAAGCAGTGTTGAAGTTAATTATATAATTCGGTGATTAATTAACTGATGATTGAGCATTAGTGATGAACACATGACAAGGACAGAGAAACAACAAGAAGATAAAAAAGTGAAACACAAGAACTACAACTTACTTCAGCCACAGAAGACATGAAATCTCTGAAGATCTCAGCAGAGAAGGATTAAACAACTCTAAAAAATAGCATTACCAGCTTCACTTATTATTAACCAGATTTACTTTTTTTCGTCTATTGAAATTCCTATTGAGAATGGGATTTTCCTTGACTTTGACATTAGTTTTTATTTGGCTGCTTTAACTGTCACATTTGTTGTGGCAGAAGCAAAGCCAACAACACTGAGATCAGGTGTTGCTGGTTATGTTTTGAATATTATGTCATCACATAATGTTTGTCTCTCTGATCTCAATCAGTTTCTTATCACTTATCAAAAATTGTTTTTTTTAACACAGTTTAATTTAATATTACTACACTGTGAAACTAACGCAAAAGACCAAGCAGTGCTATGCAATCGGTTGTGAAGGATTTTTAAACTCATAATTCATAAAAAAAATTGAACTATGGTTTCAGTTAGACAAACACAGACATCAAGAATCAGCCAATGAATCTCAACAATGGTGACAATCAACAAAAAAGATAACATAAAATCTGAACATCACAGAATACGCTACTAAAAGTCAATACAAAACCAACAGCAAAAATAAAAGCAAAAAGTACAAATTAAAGAAAATAACCAGACAATTCAGCTGCATAATTTATTCATGCTGCAATGCATGCTGGGAGTGGTGGCTGATTTTTTTTTTGTACTATGCTGGTACCCAACATGCATTGCAGCATAAAACTTATGATTGTCACCATTGTTGAGATTCATACTCTGATTCTTGATGTCTGTGTGTGTGTCTAGCTGATCTGAAAATTCAAAATGTTCTTAGTATAAACTTTTTAAAATCCGTCATATTTTCTAAATGCCAAATTTCAGAAAAATATCATTCCGTAAAATTACAATAACACCAAAATCAAAAATATAAAACATCAATAATAACATTAGACAACAAATGAGATCAGTGAATTGGGCCACTATATGATGATTGAGACCATTATCAAACAGCCATAGTCATATGATACTGTATTCTTTCAGCTTTTTTTGCCATGGCAAATGTATTTTTAAGACACAGCTACCGCAGCCAAAGAAAAACTAATGTTCAAAGGTCAAGAGCCCAACTAAAGCAAACACTGATCACCATCATGGTAACATCAAATGAAAATAAAATTACATTAAACCTCTGCCACCTTTCAATAAGTCCTTCTGTAGATGTAAATAAAGTCAGGTTAGTAATAAGTGAATCTGGTAATGCTTTTTGTGGAGTTGTTTAATCCTCCTCTGCTAAGATCTTTTGCTAAGATTTCATTTATTTTTTCTTGATTTCATCTTTTTTCTGTTCCTCTTGTTCTGATAGAGGAGTGATTCTGATAGTTAACAGCAGGTGTTCCTCAGTGTCTCAATTAACTTCGAAAATTAACTGAATTAACTATGAAATTATTCACTCAGTCAAGTAGACTATATTAGTGAACTAGGCAATAGTGAATGAGGGTATAGGGTGTGATTTGGAACACAGCCTCTGAGTGTCGACTTTGAGCGCTGTTAATTCACAGTATATTCCTGTAGGCTAGTTTCTCAAAAACGACAAATATCACCCAGAAGGCATTTTTTTACGGTATATTACTGTTTTAATGAAAAACAGCATGTTACTGTAAAATTTGGCCGTTTTTTTACAGCAATTTTTTACAGTGTAGAATACTAATGGGTCTATAATTTGACACCATTTTTTTATCACCAGATTTGTAGATCGGGGATACTACTGCTGCTTTCCAGGAGCATGGAAAAGTATTTTGCCTAACTGACAGGTTGATCAGATGTGCAATAGGGCAAGCAAGTGCGTCCCTGTGTAATTTTAAAAATGAGGTATCCAAACCATGTGAATCCCTTGCTTTTGAATTCTTTAGCGAGGTTATAATTTTTATAACCTCTGATTCAGATATTTCATTTATTTTGAAAATAGGTTTAGTTTTATCAATAGGGATAGATGGTATAGTTTCAGTTGGGATACATTGAGCCAGTTCCCTGACTGAATTTATAAAGAAATCATTAAATGTACTTGCTATCATATCAGTATCTTGGGTCAGGATTCCATTCACTTTGAGTTCAGGTAAAGTTATCCTTTGTTCTTTATTCCTACCAGTTAATTTATTTAAATTTATCCGAATAAGTTTCCCATTTCCTTGAGCTTCATTAATAATTCTAATAAAAAACTCTGCCTTAGACTTTCTTAAATTCCTTAAAACCTTATTCCGGAGAGTTGTAAAAGTGAGCCGGTCGCTACTATGTCCTGATTTTAGAGCCCTCTTTAAAGCAGCGTCTCTTTCTATCATTTATTGCCAGAGAGTGTCATTTAGCCATGGTAAGGTGGTCTTTTGCCCATGTTTACATTTCACCTTTCTTGTGAAGGCTGCTCTTATCTCTGTAACAGTAGAAAAAAAATTCAGCTAATTTCAGTATCTCTACTAGTTAGAAGGTCAGACCAGTCAATTTGGTTTATAGCTTTTTCCAAGTTGATGGTTTCATTTTTCAGAATTTTTTCATAGAATTGATTACATGAGGTCGATTTTACTATTTTTTTTTCTGGTTAGTTTCCTTACCAGCAGTGTAATATTATGATCGGACAGACCATTCAGCAGATTATGTGATGTAATTACTCTCTCAGGTCTATTTGTAAATATTAGATCTTTTTTTGTCTGGGAGGAGTTAGTTATTCTTGTTGGACCTTGTATCAGTTGGGAAAGATTGAATTTATTTGTTATCTCTAAGTTTTTTTCTCTCAGTTTTTTTGTCCCAGTTTATATTAAAGTCGCCCATTAGTATTAACTCCTTTTTACCATCACATTGCTTAAGAATATTATGGAGATGCTCATAAAATATGTTATTGGTTGATGGTGGTCGATATAGGCAAATGACAATGAAAGACATTTGAGGAGATAGTGTCATATTCAACCCAATATACTCCATGTCTATTTCCTGTGACCATTCAATGAGGTTACGTGTTATTGTGTTTTTAACATATACTAGCAATCCCCCACCCTTACTCTTATTTCTATCCCTCCTAAACACATTATACCCAGAAATGTCAAAGGCAGCCTCAGGCGAGTGCTTGTTAAGCCATGTTTCAGACAGACCAAGGAAGTCCAAATTAGAGTGAGACAATAAGTGTTCTAGCTGATTGCTTTTAGAGACAATGCTTCGTATATTTAAATGTCCGCCGAGTAATCCCTTGGGTTTGGATTGCGGATCCCAGATCAGTTTTGCATGATTAAGAGTTTTTAAAAAGTTCATTCTTCGATTTTTCCGAATCGCCGGGTTTAGTCCCCAGTGTTGCCGGTTGAGAAAGGGCTGTCTAACTGGATTTGCGGTTTGGTTGGACTTGTTTTCTTGTGAGGGTGGAGCAGTCAAAGTTTGAAACTCACCGCTACCTGGCATTCGTGGACAGGAGCGCTCTCCACACAGCATCCGAGGCAGGTCCCCGCCAACTGCGGCTAGAACATCCAAAGCAGGGACAGCACACCGTGCATCGGCACCAGAGAAAAGTGCCACAACGGGAGCGCCGCTTCCCAGCCAGGACGAAGTAACCAGGCCACTCCATTCGCCGCCGCTGTCCACCCGGCGCAACAGGCACCCCTCGCGTACACCTCCACTCGCTGACGGAGGCATCGCCAAAGCAGGGGGGAAATCCAGGGCACCCAAAGAAGGCAGCAGGTCAGCGGAGGCCAGACGAGGCCCCGGGTTTAGTTGGATATCACCAGCTAGCAGGAGGATTGCCATCAGGTAGATGATCTTTCTGTGCGGTTGTTTCAAGTTCTCAGCTCCTCGGGTAGCACGGCCATTGTTAAAAAATTTGGCATAGACTACAAGTTGGCTCCATGGGTTGAGTTTGAAGCAATGACGAGCGTCGCGTTCACAGCCAGATTGTTGTTGCCGTTGTTGGCCTGAATGGCAACTTCGCACAGATAGTAGCAATAGTGCAAACACATTGTTCAACACAAATAACTATGTCGGCTAGTTTACTGTTTTTGTGTGTATATTTAGAACACAATCCGTTTTTTTTTTGTAAATTTGTCAATGTTGTTTGCGTGCGCTCCAGCTTGACCTGCCATTGCCATCTCTCTTTATCTCGTGAAGGCTATATAAACATATAGTACCAGTCAAAGGTTTGGACACATTACCATTTTTAATATTTTTGATAGAAGGCTGCATTTATTTGATCAAAAATACAGAAACAACAGTAATATTGTGAAATATTATTACAATTTAAAATAATGATTTTCTATTTTAATATACTTTAAAATATAATTTATTTCTTGACTGGAGTAAGGATGCTGAAAATTCAGTGTCACATGATCCTTCAGAAATCATTATAATATCATGATTTGATAATCAGGTATTATCAATGTTGGAAACTGCTTAATATTTTTTTATAACCTGTGATACTTTTTTTTGGATTCACTGATTAAAAAGAAAAGCATTTATTCAAAATAGAAATCTTTCCTAACAATATAACTTAACACATCCTTTCAAAAAAAGAAAGAAAGGTAGTGTATACTGTTACAAACAGACTCATGGGGGAATGTGAGACAACAGAGCTCAGTTACGGTCCAGTTTCCCGTGCGGGCAGGAATCGCGCAGTCTGTGCAACCATGTCAACATCAGTCTCGGTTTTCCATGACAGGGTGGACTTGGACCTGTTGCTTGTTTGCCATGGCTCTCTTCGGGACCGGTGCTTGGACATGTTCATTGTCACATCTGTTGATAACACAATCAAAGAAACTGTATTATTATCATTATCAATAACTAATGACCATGGATTAAGAAAAAGACAACAGTTTTTGTAATTTCACACAAGAATAGGTAGGCCCTACTTGTATATTATGACGATGTAAACACAATTACATTTCATCAGTAAAATATTACGTCTGTGCACTTACTATCATTCTCGATTGAGAACTGAACGACACGTGCGTGCCCCTCTGCTGTGATGGAGAAGGAGAGCGTGATGCAGACACATTCCTAAAATACTAAAAACAACTGTTAGCATACATTATCCAAAGATGGGCAATTAATGGCCTATATATCTGTTAATGGGCCATAGGACGGAGAAATATCTATTTATGGGCCATAGACCGCGTCACCGCGAGTATCTGTTGATGGCCATATAGACCGCACGCACCTACAGCATTTCAAACATTTACACCTGCATTCACAATCATCTGTGGCAATATTTTAGCAAGATAAGTGTCATAGGCTATAACCAAAATCGAACATTTATATATAATGTCTAGTATTTAGACAGTATCACATTTTACCGGAGGCTGAAATATATTTGCACGAAATCATATTTACACCTAAGCAGATATTCGCAAATAAGCTACATTACGCAAAAGTCAGTATTTTTAGCATGATAATCAGTGTTATAAGCTAATCAAAACGGAGTGAAATATAATACAAATATGTTTAGAGAGTAGGCTAACATCACATTGAAACAGTTTACACGACCATATAGCTATACGAATGTTAGGGATATTGTAAGGCAATCTTTCCTGTAAGATGTCAAAAGCTAACCAAAACTAAGCAAAATATAGTCTGAAAATTCATATGAGTTCTATATAATCAGAAAAAGAATTAGGCTATATAACACTAAACAACTTACTCGAACTTGTATCTTCGGCTGGATCAATTCGCTCTTGAAAATGGAGCCGTTCGTCTTCTGAGATGCGATCTTTCTCTGAGGAAAAGGTGAATTCTTCCTCGCTGTCCATGATCATTTGGAGGACGACTTTACCGGAGAAGCGTGCCATCCTCAAAACGTGATGAACTATCAGTGAACCTGACGAAGAAACTGCGTGTTTTCATGGCATTGATCGGGGGCGTGCGCGAGGCATATAAATCACATAAACTATTAGCATGTGAATAGCGCCGGGGGGCGTGGCGGCATCAGCTCATTAAAAATAATGAAGGGAGAACGAAAAACTGCGCCTCTCCTTGGTTTCAAACGGATTACATAAACTGAGAATATTTGTTTTTTTATATAAATGACTTCATTTAAAAGAAGAGAATTCTAGCTTCATAAAGACAAATCTCTCGTTCCTGAGTGACAAGTATTCGCTGAGTTACAGTTCATTTTCGGACGCGTTTGAGAATGGACTTCCCTGACAGAGAGATAACATTACTTTATACAATGCATTAAATTAATATGAACCCAAACACAAACCAAACAGTAACCAAACCAAGATGAATAAATGCTATAAATGTTGATAATTCTCTGTTGATGCATGCCAGCTAATAGTTTACATGTCATTTCATTATTCTATTATTATTATATGTTAATCTAATATTGATATTAACCTATTTTAATTGTATAATTTCAGTGTTTTTTGTGTGTGTTTTTTTTAACATTTTGATACTTTTTCTTTGCACATTTGGTAGTGGAGAGTTTCAAGCAGTGTTTTTTAATAAAATTGTTTCAATTCACTTAAATTGAGACTTTTGTTTTTCGCCTTTGGTATCGATTTAGTATCGATACCGAGGTATTAGGTTCTGGTATCATACCGAAGACAAAATTGTGGTATCTATCGAGCCATCCCTACGTGTTTGTATTCTGTTGCTTTCGCTCATTCTCGTGCACTCTGTCTTGTCATGTGTTTCGAGTTCGCTCGGACCGTACACTCTTCTGTCCGTGTTGTTGTGTTCGGTGTAGCACGCGGTTCGTGTTTTACATCAGCCGCGTGCTTTCATGTCTTTTTTTTTCTTGTGCTGTGTAGCATGCAGCTTTTGTTTTACACTGGCTGTGTACTGTCATGTTTTGTGTTAAAGGGATACTCTACCGTTTTTTCATATTAAACTATGTTATTCCCTTAACTAAGACGAGTTGATGCATACCTCTCTCGTCTCAGTGCGTGCACTTAATCGCTCAGGCGCGCCGCGACACTTTGATAGCACAGTTCATTCAATAGGGGCCAAGCAGAGAAGCTACCAAACATCTCCACGTTTTCCCTATTTAAATACAGTTACTCAGTAGAGTGAAATACAGTAGAGTGAAAAATCCTCTCACCGGCCCCTGCTCACTCTCACAGAAGATATTACTGCGCCAAGTCGAAGTGCTCCCAAGCACTTGCTATGGTATTCCGCCATACAATATAGTTATCCATTTTACACGCTTAGAAAAGCGCAACGTTTTGTTTTGTGTCACAGTCCTAGGTCGAGTTACACTACTCGAGTAACTGTATTTAAATAGGGAAAACGTGGAGATGTTTGGTAGCTTCTCTGCTTGGCCCCTATTGAATGAACTGGGCTATCAAAGTGTCGCGGCGCGCCAGAGCGATTAAGTGCACGCACTGAGACGAGAGAGGTATGCATCAACTCGTCTTAGTTAAGGGAATAACATAGTTTAATATGAAAAAACGGTAGAGTATCCCTTTAACGTGGCTTATGAATGTTCTCATAGACGGGTTTCTGTGCAATGTCATCACAGAGATGCACACGCAACTAGGGGGCAGAAAGCAGCACTCATTACGGCATATCTAGCAGAAACAGAGATGACACAGAGCTGTTGTGCTGTAAACTGCACTAACCGCCAAAAAGATGGATTTAAAAAAGATACTGCTTTTGGCCGGATTGGGTATCGATCAGACGAGGCTGATCCAAATCCAATATTGTGTGTATACTATTCTGTCATTAAGCCCCACAAAAAGCACAAATACATTATAAAGCATTACAAAGTTTTCGTGGATTATATTATAAGTGTTGAGAAGCCATTTTATAGTCTAATATGAGGTAGAAATTAATATTTAAAGGTGCTGTATGGAGTTTTCAGCAGCATCTAGCGGTGATGTTTCAGATTGCAACCAATACGCTTACAAGCGAGTGCTCGTGCTTTCTTTAGTTTTTTTATTATTATGTGGAGTTTGTGTTGGAGTCTGTGTTGTGCTGGTCGTTTCCTAGTATTAGCAGACTCCATGTCATAAAGTTTCAGTGTCGTCGCTGTTGAGTGCAAAGTCAGTAGACGAGGCGAGAGGCTCGCGAGCGCATGCAGGTCTCAGTCACGGCACTGGATTTCGCGGCAAATCCGACCCGGAGACTTCACATAAAAATAGGAATACTTGCTTTCAGAGGTAATAGCAAAACCAGCCAAGTGGATCATTTTATTGTGAGATTACAACCCCTTCACACACAGGCAATAAAAAATGGATTCATTTTAGTAGAAAAACTCCATTCAGCACCTTTAACCTTATACATTATTTAACCAAATACATTATAAAGCATTACAAAGTTTTCGTGGATTATAATATAAGTGTTGAGAAGCCATTCTATAGTCTAATATGAGGTAGAAATTAATATTTAAGTCGTTAAATTCAAGTTCACGTAAACTCTTCCCTCCGCTGCGGCTGTCAGTCAACACGATGAAAAACTCTCTCCAAGATGATTCAATGTTAATATTATACTTGATCTGTAGATAAAGGTCTATGGTTTCGCATAAAATTACTTTATCTTGCTGGACTGTATTGCTGTACCTTAATCATGTTACTTTCTACCGGGTGTCTCTCACAACACTGGAGTAGAGTCAGAGCACTATGATTGATTCACGCGCACAGTAACTGAAATTTAAAACTGTTAAAAGAAAAGACTGAGTAAACTATTGCATAGATAGATAGTATTTAGATACTATATTATACACTACGCATCAATATGTCTTTCCTCAGGTCTTTTTAACTTCTTAAATGTGGACTATATCTAGCCTACATCCACAGATCACAGGTGTGTGTTTGTGTAACACTAGTGTAATGCGGTCACAGAAGTGTGTTTGTGTAACACTGATGTAATGCGGTCACAGATGTGTGTTTGTGTAACACTGATGTAATGCGGTCACAGGTGTGTGTTTGTGTAACACTGATGTAATGCGGTCACAGATGTGTGTTTGTGTAACACTAGTGTAATGCGGTCACAGGTGTGTGTTTGTGTAACACTGATGTAATGCGGTCACAGGTGTGTGTTTGTGTAACACTGATGTAATGCGGTCACAGATGTGTGTTTGTGTAACACTGATGTAATGCGGTCACAGGTGTGTGTTTGTGTAACACTGATGTAATGCGGTCACAGATGTGTGTTTGTGTAACACTAATGTAATGCGGTCACAGGTGTGTGTTTGTGTAACACTAATGTAATGCGGTCACAGGTGTGTGTTTGTGTAACACTAGTGTAATGCGGTCACAGGTGTGTGTTTGTGTAACACTAATGTAATGCGGTCACAGGTGTGTGTTTGTGTAACACTAATGTAATGCGGTCACAGGTGTGTGTTTGTGTAACACTAATGTAATGCGGTCACAGGTGTGTGTTTGTGTAACACTAATGTAATGCGGTCACAGGTGTGTGTTTGTGTAACACTAGTGTAATGCGGTCACAGGTGTGTGTTTGTGTAACACTGATGTAATGCGGTCACAGGTGTGTGTTTGTGTAACACTAGTGTAATGTTGTCACAGGTGTGTGTTTGTGTAACACTAGTGTTATGTTGTCACAGGTGTGTGTTTGTGTAACACTGATGTAATGCGGTCACAGGTGTGTGTTTGTGTAACACTAGTGTTATGTTGTCACAGGTGTGTGTTTGTGTAACACTGATGTAATGCGGTCACAGGTGTGTGTTTGTGTAACACTAGTGTAATGCGGTCACAGATGTGTGTTTGTGTAACACTGATGTAACCTGTGAGCGCATTACATCAGTGTAATGCGGTCACAGGTGTGTGTTTGTGTAACACTGATGTAATGCGGTCACAGGTGTGTGTTTGTGTAACACTGATGTAATGCGGTCACAGATGTGTGTTTGTGTAACACTGATGTAATGCGGTCACAGGTGTGTGTTTGTGTAACACTAGTGTAATGCGGTCACAGGTGTGTGTTTGTGTAACACTGATGTAATGCGGTCACAGGTGTGTGTTTGTGTAACACTAGTGTAATGATGTCACAGGTGTGTGTTTGTGTAACACTGATGTAATGCGGTCACAGATGTGTGTTTGTGTAACACTAGTGTTATGTTGTCACAGGTGTGTGTTTGTGTAACACTGATGTAATGCGGTCACAGGTGTGTGTTTGTGTAACACTAGTGTAATGTCACAGGTGTGTGTTTGTGTAACATTAATGTAATGCGGTCACAGGTGTGTGTTTGTGTAACACTGATGTAATGCGGTCACAGATGTGTGTTTGTGTAACACTAGTGTAATGTTGTCACAGGTGTGTGTTTGTGTAACATTAATGTAATGCGGTCACAGGTGTGTGTTTGTGTAACATTAATGTAATGCGGTCACAGGTGTGTGTTTGTGTAACACTAGTGTAATGTTGTCACAGGTGTGTGTTTGTGTAACACTAATGTAATGCGGTCACTGGTGTGTGTTTGTGTAAAACTAGTGTAATGTTGTCACAGGTGTGTGTTTGTGTAACATAAATGTAATGCGGTCACAGGTGTGTGTTTGTGTAACACTAGTGTAATGCGGTCACAGATGTGTGTTTGTGCAACACTAGTGTAATGTTGTCACAGGTGTGTGTTTGTGTAACACTGGTGTAATGCGGTCACAGGTGTGTGTTTGTGTAACACTGGTGTAATGTTGTCACAGGTGTGTGTTTGTGTAACACTGATGTAATGCGCTCACAGGTGTGTGTTTGTGTAACACTAATGTAATGCGCTCACAGCTGTGTGTTTGTGTAACACTAATTTAGTGCGGTCACAGGTGTGTGTTTGTGTAACACTAATGTAGTGCGGTCACAGGTGTGTGTTTGTGTAACACTGATGTAATGCGGTCACAGGTGTGTGTTTGTGTAACACTAGTGTAATGCGGTCACAGGTGTGTGTTTGTGTAACACTGATGTAATGCGGTCACAGGTGTGTGTTTGTGTAACACTAGTGTAATGATGTCACAGGTGTGTGTTTGTGTAACACTGATGTAATGCGGTCACAGATGTGTGTTTGTGTAACACTAGTGTTATGTTGTCACAGGTGTGTGTTTGTGTAACACTGATGTAATGCGGTCACAGGTGTGTGTTTGTGTAACACTTGTGTAATGCGGTCACAGGTGTGTGTTTGTGTAACATTAATGTAATGCGGTCACAGGTGTGTGTTTGTGTAACACTGATGTAATGCGGTCACAGATGTGTGTTTGTGTAACACTAGTGTAATGTTGTCACAGGTGTGTGTTTGTGTAACATTAATGTAATGCGGTCACAGGTGTGTGTTTGTGTAACACTAATGTAATGCGGTCACTGGTGTGTGTTTGTGTAAAACTAGTGTAATGTTGTCACAGGTGTGTGTTTGTGTAACACTAGTGTAATGCGGTCACAGATGTGTGTTTGTGCAACACTAGTGTAATGTTGTCACAGGTGTGTGTTTGTGTAACACTGGTGTAATACGGTCACAGGTGTGTGTTTGTGTAACACTGGTGTAATGTTGTCACAGGTGTGTGTTTTTGTAACACTGATGTAATGCGGTCACAGATGTGGGTTTGTGTAACACTGTTGTAATGCGCTCACAGGTGTGTGTTTGTGTAACACTGATGTAATGCGCTCACAGCTGTGTGTTTGTGTAACACTAATGTAGTGCGGTC
Organism: Phoxinus phoxinus; assembly: GCF_949152265.1. Classification (NCBI taxonomy): domain Eukaryota; kingdom Metazoa; phylum Chordata; class Actinopteri; order Cypriniformes; family Leuciscidae; genus Phoxinus; species Phoxinus phoxinus. The sequence goes on from NC_136876.1 coordinate 49,212,644, forward strand.
ACAGGTGTGTGTTTGTGTAACACTGATGTAATGCGGTCACAGGTGTGTGTTTGTGTAACACTGATGTAATGCGGTCACAGGTGTGTGTTTGTGTAACACTAGTGTAATGCGGTCACAGGTGTGTGTTTGTGTAACACTGATGTAATGCGGTCACAGGTGTGTGTTTGTGTAACACTAGTGTAATGATGTCACAGGTGTGTGTTTGTGTAACACTGATGTAATGCGGTCACAGATGTGTGTTTGTGTAACACTAGTGTTATGTTGTCACAGGTGTGTGTTTGTGTAACACTGATGTAATGCGGTCACAGGTGTGTGTTTGTGTAACACTAGTGTAATGTTGTCACAGGTGTGTGTTTGTGTAACATTAATGTAATGCGGTCACAGGTGTGTGTTTGTGTAACACTGATGTAATGCGGTCACAGATGTGTGTTTGTGTAACACTAGTGTAATGTTGTCACAGGTGTGTGTTTGTGTAACATTAATGTAATGCGGTCACAGGTGTGTGTTTGTGTAACACTAATGTAATGCGGTCACTGGTGTGTGTATGTGTAAAACTAGTGTAATGTTGTCACAGGTGTGTGTTTGTGTAACATAAATGTAATGCGGTCACAGGTGTGTGTTTGTGTAACACTAGTGTAATGCGGTCACAGATGTGTGTTTGTGCAACACTAGTGTAATGTTGTCACAGGTGTGTGTTTGTGTAACACTGGTGTAATGCGGTCACAGGTGTGTGTTTGTGTAACACTGGTGTAATGTTGTCACAGGTGTGTGTTTGTGTAACACTGGTGTAATGCGGTCACAGATGTGTGTTTGTGCAACACTAGTGTAATGTTGTCACAGGTGTGTGTTTGTGTAACACTAGTGTAATGTTGTCACAGGTGTGTGTTTGTGTAACACTGGTGTAATGCGGTCACAGGTGTGTGTTTGTGTAACACTGATGTAATGCGGTCACAGATGTGGGTTTGTGTAACACTGTTGTAATGCGCTCACAGGTGTGTGTTTGTGTAACACTAATGTAATGCGCTCACAGCTGTGTGTTTGTGTAACACTAATGTAGTGCGGTCACAGGTGTGTGTTTGTGTAACACTAATGTAGTGCGGTCACAGGTGTGTGTTTGTGTAACACTAGTGTAATGCGGTCACAGGTGTGTGTTTGTGTAACACTGATGCATTTCACTTCCCAGTGAAATGCTCTCAGACAGCAAGTGCAGTGAGTTCGCTTCTTTCTTCTCTGAGAAAATCAATAATATCAGAAAGGTGATCAGCACATGCTTGAGTTGCACTGGGGTCACACAGATCAGACCACAACCTGAGAAAGTAGTTACTATGTCTGATTTCAAAGAAATTGATGGCAACATTTTAGAAGAAACCGTACAGCACCTTAAAACATCAACCTGCACCCTTGACGCTCTTCCCACATCTTTCTTCAAAAGTGTGTTAAACAGCTTAGAAGCAGATCTGCTAGAAGTGGTAAATGCCTCACTTCTCTCTGGAAGTTTTCCAAACTCCCTGAAAACTGCAGTTGTCAAACCCCTCCTGAAAAAAAGCAATCTGGATAAGACTATATTAAGCAACTAGAACGATCTCAAATCTTCCTTTCATTGGCAAGATCATTGAAAAAGTTGTTTTCAATCAGCTGAACAAATTCTTAAGCTCGAATGAATACTTTGACAATTTTCAATCTGGTTTCCGATCGCATCACAGCACAGAGACAGCGCTCATAAAGATAATTAACGATATTTGCTTAAATTCTGATACAGGCAAATTATCAGTACTGGTACTACTCGACCTCAGTGCTGCATTTCACACTGTAGATCACAACATACTTCTTGACAGGCTGGAAAACTGGGTGGGTCTTTCTGGGATAGTCCTAAAATGGTTCAGGTCATACTTAGAAGCGAGAGGTTATTATGCGAGTATAGGAGACCATAAGTCTGAGTGGACATCCATGACATGCGGAGTTCCTCAAGGCTCAATTCTTGCGCCACTCCTATTCAACCTGTACATGCTTCCAATGAGCCAAATAATGAGAAAGAACCAAATCTCTCACCACAGCTATGCAGACGACACACAGATCTACTTAGCCCTATCGCCTAACGATTACAGCCCCATTGACTCCCTGTTCCAATGCATTGATGAAGTCAACAGTTGGATGTGCCAAAACTTTCTTCAGTTAAACAAAGACAAAACTGAAGTCATTGCGTTTGGAAACAAAGATGAAGTTCTCAAGGTGAATGCATACCTCCACTCTAGAGGTCAAACAACTAAAAATCAAGTCAGGAATCTTGGTGTGTCTCTAGAGTCAGACCTTAGCTTCAGTAGTCATGTCAAAGCAATAACTAAATCAGCATACTATCATCTGAAAAATATTGCAAGAATTAGATGCTTTGTTTCCAGTCAAGACTTAGAAAAACTTGTGCATGCTTTCATCACCAGCAGGGTGGATTATTGTAATGGACTCCTTACTGGCCTTCCCAAAAATACCATAAGACAGTTGCAGGTCGTACAGAACGCTGCCGCCAGGATCCTGAGCAGAACCAGAAAATATGAACACATCACACCAGTCCTCAGGTCTTTACACTGGCTCCCAGTCACATTTAGGATTGATTTTAAAGTATTATTACTGGTATATAAACCATTTAATGGCCTAGGACCTCAATACATTGCAGATATGCTCACTGAATATAAACCAACAGATCACTCAGATCATTAGGATCACATCAACTAGAAATACCAAGGGTTCACTCAAAGCAAGGAGAGTCCGCTTTTAGCTATTATGCCAGCCACAGCTGGAACCAGCTTCCAGAAGAGATCAGGTGTGCTCCTACTGTAGCCACATTCAAATCTAGACTCAAAACACTTCTGTTTAACATTGCATTTACTGAATGAGCATTGTGCCACTGTGCGTCCGACTGTTTGCACTGTATTTTATTATTTTATTTTTATTTTTTACTCTAAACTGTTTTAATTATTCTTATTTCTTTTGATTATTTTAATTTCTATGTAAAGCACTTTGAATTACCATTGTGTATGAAATGTGCTATATGAATAAACTTGGAATAAACTATGAATAAACTTGCCTTGCCTTGATGTAATACGGTCACAGGTGTGTGTTTGTGTAACACTAATGTAATGCGGTCACAGGTGTGTGTTTGTGTAACACTAATGTAATGCGCTCACAGGTGTGTGTGTGTTTGTGTAACTGATGTAATGCGGTCATAGGTGTGTGTTTGTGTGTGTTTGTGTAACACTAATGTAATGCGCTCACAGGTGTGTGTGTGTGTGTGTGTGTGTGTGTGTGTGTGTGTGTGTAACACTGATGTAATGCGGTCACAGGTGTGTGTGTGTGTGTTTGTATAACACTGATGTAATGCGGTCACAGTTGTGTGTGTGTGTGTAACACTGATGTAATGCGCTCACAGGTGTGTGTGTGTGTGTGTGTTTTGTGTAACACTAATGTAATGCAGTCACAGGTGTGTGTTTGTGTAACACTAATGTAATGCGCTCACAGGTGTGTGTGTGTGTGTGTGTGTTTGTGTAACTGATGTAATGTGGTCATAGGTGTGTGTTTGTGTGTGTGTGTGTGTGTGTGTGTTTGTGTAACATTAATGTAATGCGCTCACAGGTGTGTGTGTGTGTGTGTGTGTAACACTAATGTAATGCGGTCACAGGTGTGTGTGTGTTTGTTTGTATAACACTAATGTAATGTGGTCACAGGTGTGTGTGTGTTTGTTTGTATAACACTAATGTAATGCGGTCACAGGTTTGTGTGTGTTTGTGTAACACTGATGTAATGCGGTCACAGGTGTGTGTGTGTTTGTTTGTATAACACTAATGTAATGCGGTCACAGGTTTGTGTGTGTTTGTGTAACACTGATGTAATGCGGTCACAGTTGTGTGTGTGTGTGTGTGTGTGTGTGTGTGTGTTTGTGTGTGTATGTGTGTGTGTGTAACACTAGTGTAATGCGGTCACAGGAGTGTGTTTGTGTAACACTGATGTAATGCGGTCACAGGAGTGTGTTTGTGTAACACTGATGTAATGCGGTCACAGGTGTGTGTTTGTGTAACACTGATGTAATGCGGTCACAGGAGTGTGTTTGTGTAACACTAGTGTAATGCGGTCACTGGTGTGTGTTTGTGTTACACTAATGTAATGCGGTCACAGGTGTGTGTGTGTGTAACACTAGTGTAATGCGGTCACAGGTGTGTGTGTGTGTAACACTGATGTAATGCGGTCACAGGTGTGTGTTTGTGTTACACTAATGTAATGCGGTCACAGGTGTGTGTGTGTGTAACACTGATGTAATGCGGTCACAGGTGTGTGTTTGTGTTACACTAATGTAATGCGGTCACAGGTGTGTGTGTGTGTAACACTAGTGTAATGTTGTCACAGGTGTGTGTGTGTGTGTGTGTGTGTGTGTGAGTGTGAGACCACGGTCTGGCTGTAGAGAGAGGTGTGTGTGTGAGACCACGGTCTGGCTGTGGAGAGAGGTGTGTGTGTGAGACCACGGTCTGGCTGTGGAGAGAGGGGTGTGTGTGTGTGTGTGTGTGTGTGTGTGAGACCACGGTCTGGCTGTAGAGAGAGGTGTGTGTGTGTGAGACCACGGTCTGGCTGTAGAGAGAGGTGTGTGTGTGTGTGTGTAACACTGATGTAATGCGCTCACAGGTGTGTGTGTGTGTGCGCGCGCCAAATTCAGATAAATTAAATCATATTTTGGGAGAAAACTCTAGCTCAATCACAACAGCAGCAAAGTACGAGAGTCAGCCAGTGGACACAACTAAAAGTCTGAATGTTGGAACAAATGTACGAAAGTGTTTTTTTATTTTTTTTATATTTTTTGTATTCATGCATTTGTTTACTAATTCATTTTATTGATCTGTTCAATGTAATGGCCAATGCTTTGGCAATACTGTACAAGTAAAGCTCATTTGAATTTGAATTTGAGAGAGAGAAGTGAAGAAGAGAATAGAGAAGAAGAGAGAAGGAGAGAATAAAAAAGAGAGGAGAGAAGAGAAGTGAAGAAAAGAGAGAGAAGAGAAGAAGAGAGAAGGAGAAGAGAGAGAAGAAGAGAAGAGAAGAAGAGCAGCTGCTGTTATGTAATAATGTAGTGTAAATGATTCACACTTATAAGCGCATCATTATTCTCCTGAAGTCCAGTGGAGACTGAGACGCCGGCGCTAGAACACAATATTCTGTTTCTCAATATTTACTGATTTAGTCTCAGATACAGGACATGATCATTCACTCTACAAGCAGCTGCTGTTCGTTACCATGGCAACCGCAGGTGTTGTTCGTTATCATGGCAACTGCAGGTGTTGTTTGTGCGTTTATAATAATTATACATTATTTAAAGTTATTCTATATTTGTCAAAATATTGATATATTGTAGGAATTCATTTGTCCCTCGATGCAAGCCAATGTCAACTGTGTGTGTGTGTGTGTGTGTGTGTGTGTGTGTGTGTGTGTGTGTGTGTGTGTGTGTGTGTGTGTTCTAGTGTGGATCACGGTTCAGAAGTTAAAGAGTTCATGATGACATCAAGACTACACAGATGTAAGTCCTCAAACACAGTTGTAGTGTGTGTTGTTGTAAATGTTGCTGTTGTAATGTGTGTTCTTGTGTTCAGATGCCGTTGATCTCACACTGGATCCAAACACAGCACACACTCTCCTCGCTCTGTCTGAGGAGAACAGAAAGGTGACGAGTGTGTTAGAGAGTCAGTCGTATCCTGATCATCCAGAGAGATTTGATCATCATCCTCAGGTTCTGTGTGGAGAGAGTCTGACTGGACGCTGTTACTGGGAGTGTGAATGGAGTGGAAGTGTTTATATCTCAGTGTCGTATAAAGGAATCCAGAGGAAAGGACGGAGTGATGACTGTGAGTTTGGATGTAATGAGAAGTCCTGGAGTCTGTTCTGCTCTGATCACACACTCTCTGTCCGTCACAATTATAACTCCACTGCTGTTTCTGCTGCTCCAGGATCCTGTAAGAGAGCAGGAGTGTTTGTGGACGTGTCGGCCGGCACTCTGTCCTTCTACAGCGTCTCTGACACACACACACTCACACGCTTACACACATTCACACACACATTCACTGAACCCCTCTGTGCTGGATTTAGACTTCCTTATTCAAACTCTTCAGTGTCTCTGTGTCACATTACACAACACACACACACACTCTGACTGACACACACACACACACACCGTTATATTATCACCATTATTGATGTTCATACACTTTATTAGACACACACACACACACACACACTTTATTTGTGCACAATGTGTTATTAAATCCTTCAGATGATCTGATTAAAACACTGCTGGATCTCGAAGGATTATTATAATCAATAATGAGAGATGAATAACACATGATGTGTATAATCATAGAGATAACTGTAGATGAACATGAGTCTTCTGTCTCCTCCAGTATTTCACTGTTAATTCACATGTTTTATTACAGTTTAATCATGTTATTGTAGTTTATGGTCAATAATCGCTTGTTCTGTGTCCGTCTGAACATGTTTCTTCAGTTGTTGATCTTTGACTGTTATTTTCATTCATGATAAACGTTTGTCGCCCTGAGTTTCACTGTTTTTACACGTTTGCTTCTTAATGTCCAGTTTTGACTGAGTCACTTTATGAATCTTGTTATCACTATAGGCTTCGGGTTAATGTCCAGTTATTACTATAGTAAATACATGCAGCAATGTATAAAGTTACCAAAAAGAAAAACATGAATGAAGTTTTTAGAAATGGTCGCCGTATTAATGTTTGTTTCATATGTTTTTTTTTTTAAAAAACGTTTTAATTATTTACTACAAAGTTTAAAAACTTAAATTTAAATATAGGGTTAGGGTTCAATCCCATAGACATTGCATTGCGACCAACTTTGACCACTCGTAGCTCAGAGCGAGGATTTCGCAGAAGCGTGTGGGTCTCCAGATCTGAAGAGGCTGACAGGCTCTGTAAGAACATGCCTCACAATGGGGTAAAAGTTGCACCCCTGGGGTGCAGGAGCTGCCCAAAGTTGCCCCATAGACACACTATGGTGTCGGACGGCCCATGAAACGCATGCGTTTCTCCTACTATGGTAAATTGCATAGGGATTTTGTATTGAACATAACTCTGGATCACGACCAATCAGTCTTTCAGGATCATTGTGAAGCTATCAAGCCACGCCCTAGCAACCATTTAGAGCATCATAGCAACAAGTTCCATTTACTTCCATTGAAAGAGATCAAAGGGATATCTCCGGACTGAATTGTCATAGAAACATGAGTGTGGTCTCGTCTGACTCTGGGCATCAAACAGCCAATCGCGAATCAGCTCAACACTTCCTAGCCCCTCCCTAGCAACCATTGGCGAGCACCTTGGCAACCAAAATCCATACAGGGATATCTTCCATTCTGAATGTCACCGAGTCGTGGCAGTTGGTTTATATCATTCATACTGACAAAGAAGCCTTTGGAGTTTCATCATTGGCGGCTGCTAAGCCACTCCCTAGCAACCAAATAGAGTACCCTAGCAACCGTTTTGCAAGAACTATGCATCAGAACATCGTATAGAGATGGTGGTTGGCTCTTTTGAGATGCTTTTGGAGACAGTGCCTATATACCTGCATTATATGACTGACAGACAAGAACGGTTTGACCTAAAAATATCAAAATTTAAACTACTGCTGAGACAAAGACACCTACATCTTGGATGCACTTCAGGTAAGCTAAAACACACCAAAATTTTATTTCAAAGTGAACTATCCCTTTATGTAATATGCCATTTATGGGTTTTGACAGTTGCACATACAGTGAATAATGTCAGAGAATGATAAGGGGCTGCACACAAATATCAGCAGCAGAATCTGAACTCCTGACCGCTAGTCACAACTGGACGAGACTGTTTAAACTGGACGAGACCAGCAGTCTACACTGGACATGACAGACCATTGCAAGTCCATTTGTGTTTCCTAACAGAACTAAGAGCTCGGAGTACGTCAGGAATAGAGAGTGGCATCAGTTTACTGTCTGGGTTTAGTCATGTGACTATAATGGACATCTATTGTCTTTGTCCAGTCTAGACACAGTGTTATGAAATAGCAGCTCAACCGCATGTTCTCAGTGTCCCACGACCTCAAGCTTAACCTGACACTCCTGTGCATGAACAACAAGTTATGCGGCAGTTCATCGGACTCAAATCTTGCAGATGGTTGGAAATTGAAATCCATATGGCTTAGTGTCATGTTTAGTGGTTCCCTGTCTTGTCTATTAATTATCCCAGGTGTTTCTCATTTCCCACGCCCCCTTGTTATCCTGTTTAACTCGTTTGTCTCTGATTATTTCAGATTTTTTGCCCTGTCTTTGTGAGTTCTTGTTTAATGTTAGATTGTTAACGTTGATGTTGGTTGTTCTTGTTCCTGAGTCCCGTCCAGATTCTCCTTCTCCGTCAAGAGAATCGCTCCATAGAAGAGTACGTCGCGGACTTCATTGAACTGGCGCATTTCGCACAAATGAGCACCCAGTGCTTGAAGATCTTCTTCCGCAGGGGATTATCAGAACCACTCCGGTCTCAGATGCCCGAACCTGATCCGCACGGGTCTTTAGAGTGGTATATTGACCTTGCCCTGTTGTGGAGCGGCTCTTCGTTTACTGTGGGCGTGGAGGAGAAGAAGCTGTGAGAGTCCGCGCTTTACGTCTGCCCAGCCGAACCCGCGCTTCACGTCTGCCCAGCCGAGCCCGCGCTTCACGTCTGCCCAGCCGAGACCGCGCTTCACGTCTGCCCAGCCGAACCCGCGCTTCACGTCAGCCCAGCCGAACCCGCGCTTCACGTCAGCCCAGCCGAACCCGCGCTTCACGTCAGCCCAGCTGAGACCGCGCTCCACGAGTCTAGTGAGTCAAGTGCCGAGCCGAGTGAATCAAGCCAAGTGAGTGAATCAAGCCCAGTGACGCGCCGTCGCAGGAGGAGGAGAAGGAGGACTCGTTCGGCTCGCCAGGCTCCGGTGTATGGCGTTCCGATCGGTTCTTTAATATGACTTTGCAGCACGCACTCGTCTCAATGAACGTGACGTCTGCGTCTGCTGAACGTGACGTCTGCGTCTGCAGAACGTCTCGTCTGCGTCTGCCACATCACTCGTTCGTCTGCCGAACGTCTCGTCTGCGTCTTCCGAACGTCTCGTCTGCGTTTGCCACATCACTCGTTCGTCTCGTCTGCGACTGCTGGTTTCCAGCACATTCTACACACTTATTCGTTCTTTATTATTTTTCCCCACTTATCTTCAATTGTATTTTATTAGCAATTAAGTGATTTTTACCTTGCTTATGTATAGCTTTTTATTCCAAATAGTAAATATTAATTTACCCAAATGATCATGTTAAAATTTGTTTGCCATTGTTTCTTGTCAACATATCCACAGATAGCCTACTTATGAATAAATCATAAAAAAGCATGTATGTAGCCTACTATTCACCACTAGGAGTCTCTTGACCAATACAAAAGAACGTAGTTGTAAACATTTGGGCTGATTTAACCAGAGGTGTCAAAAGTATTCACATTCATTACTCAAGTAGAAGTACAGATACTAGGGTTTAAAATGACTTTTGTAAAAGTTGAAGTATCAACTCAAGCTTTTTACTCAAGTAAAAGTGTAAAAGTACTGGATTTTAAAACTACTTAAAGTATAAAAGTAAAAGTAATGCAAGGCAAAAAATGCCATTAAGGACAAAAACTTAGATCGCGCCAAAGGGGCCTATAGTGCATCCCAAAAAAAAATATTCTAAGGCCATAATGACTATAATGTTATATATATTAAAATGTAAATGTTGAAAAACTTGTGAGGCACTAGGCTACCTGTTTCAGCCGCATATAAGGATTTCGGATATTGCCATCTTTGTGGGGATATTTTGACACTATAATGGTTGCGCGCACACACACACACACACACACACACACACACACACACACACACACACTCTCTCTCTCTCTCTCTCTCTCTCTCTCTCTCTCTCTCTCTCTCTCTCTCTCTCTCTCTCTCTCTCTCTCTCTCTCTCTCTCTCTCTCTCACACACACACACACACACACACACACACACACACACACACACACACACACACACTCTCTCTCTCCTCTCTCTCTCTCTCTCACACACACACACACACACGCGCACTCTCTCACTCTCTCCCACACACACACACACACACACACTCTCTCTCTCTCTTCTCTCTCTCCACACTTTCTCTCTCCTCTCTCTCACACACACACACACACACTCTCTCTCTCTCTCACACACACACACACACACACACACTCTCTCTCCTCTTTCTCACACACACACGCGCGCACGCACACACACACTAACGATTATGTTTGCCACTTATCCCGCGATTGTCATACAGTAGGCAATATTGTAAAAACGGCTGTCCCCAAAGCAATATTTGACGCGATTTGCCCCGTATTCTTGAGCACAAAACTGTTGATTCATCATTTCTCCCTCGCTTACCGCATTTACAGTAGGTTTCCTTCGGAGGAGTTTTGCCGCTTTGCACAACCAAATGTAACTACAGCGCGCCGCGCGGACAGCCTCTCACAAGTTAGAAAGAAAACACAAAGCCAATCAGTTTAGCGATGTGTGTTCAGGAGGCGGGACTCAGATCTAAAACAAGCAGAAATGAAATAGGAGTAACGAGGCTATTTTTAAAATGTAAGGAGTAGAAAGTACAGATAATTGCGTGAAAATGTAAGGAGTAGAAGTAAAAAGTCGGCTGAAAAATAATTACTCAGTAAAGTATAGATACCCAAATTTTCTACTTAAGTAATGTAACGAAGTATTTGTACTTCGTTACTTGACACCTCTGGATTTAACTAACATATATAATATTTGTAATGTTTAATTTTAGAGTTGTAATATTTAGTTTTAGATTTTCGCCGAAGTTTGATTGACAGGCGGTCTGACAGTTATCATCAAAATTATACTTAAAAACAGATAGGTCTGCACCTCAGGAGAAATGCGAGCACAGTTCATTATTATTATTTAGCCTAAATGTCTTTGCTTATACTAATAATAATAATAATTAGTCATCATTAATATTATCAGCCCAAGGGTACATATTTAGCTAGATTGGCCCACAGCTTTTATCCCAGTTGCAGTGAGACTGTTGAACGAGCATTCCTCCTATTTAGCCCGCCACACACACCATAATACTCTCTATACACAACTTTAATAGTTGGGAATGCATTGCTGTAGCCTACTATTTACTACATCTCACATATTGTTTATACGGACATTAATTGTTATGTCCCTGTCGACTGGTGATATAACGGATTGCACTTTATCGACTTTTTATTGCGCTTGTATTGTAGGATTATCTGATGTTATTTCGTTGTTATTTATAAGAATGACAAAAAATACAAATAAATAAAGAACAAAAAATATTTAGAAGACGCTTTTATCCAAAAAAGGAACAAAGTAATTGGTCAAATGTCAGTCTTAATAAAGGTTAGACAATAATAATACAGGGTTTTATTTGATTATCACAAACAAACACGAGATTTTGACGCATATCCAAGGGTTTGTGCGGAGTGGAGCGCGCACTGCATGGCACGGAGGCGCGGGCGCGAACACTTGTATTTTCCTATTAACAGTGGAAAGTAAACAACTTAAAATACTCATAATTTATGGTCATACAGAAAATAAAATAAAACAATCAGGCGCGCTTTCATGATCTCCGTGAACATGAGCGCGTCTCAAAAATGAACTGAAACAAAATAAAGCTTGAAATGTCCACTTTTAAACGAACAAATTCGAATCGAAAGCAAATAGCCTACTGTCTGATTATGTAATCCGTAAACGGTGCATTTCTATAAAGGCGCATCTGCTTTACTGCGGAGATGGAGATATGTTTGCAGCCGACACTGATTTACAAAATAGGCCTAGTCTACTTGTTTATTAATAAAAAACAATTTAAATGCCTCGTTATTTTTTCAGACACATTTAGTAGCCTATCATTAGCCTATAAACCACATATAAATCACCTCTCTGTATGGTTCCAGAGATGGCTATTCTCATTCAGCACTGCGGGGGAAATAAATGTGGCATTAGAAAACCAGTAAAATAAAAAAAATAAAAAAATCCATATTAATTTGTGAATATTTTAAATGTTTAATACGGGTTATTAATCCGTGGGCACGATTTGTTAAACCGAGGGAACAGTTTGAGAATTCGTGAGAACGGTTTATAAACGGATTATATAAAAAATAAAAATAGTATTTTTCAATTCTATTCTTCTATTTAAAGGATCTACAGAAACAGTGGTTGTGCGATCGAGTTGTCTGTTTTCTAGTTTAGTGCTGTAGCCTAGGCCTTTTAAAACTATAAAAAAAAATTAAAACACAATAACAACCCCAATAAGCTATAAAAATGAAATAGCCTATATCAATTGTGTTTCTTCATATTTCTATCTTTGTAGGGGCATTTGGCCCTCAAAATGTGGGTTAAACAAGAACACACACACACACACACACACAACAATATCCTATATATAAATATCCTATAAATCACAGACGCAGACGTCACGTTATAATGCAGACGCAAGTGAGACGAGTGCATGTTGCAAAGTCATATTAAAGAACCGATCGCAATCGCTGGCGCACTGAGTAGCGTGTGCAGTGCGTGTTAGAGAAAATTATAATAAATGACTTCACTGCCACACGTGAATGACGTGTAACGTCTGACTTGACACTTCACTGCTACGCGTGATTTACGTGACGTCAGCGTGACGTCTGCGTCTTAAAATGAATGGAATAAATAGCAGAATAAAAAAAAAATTAAGACGTTGAGTGAGACGTTCATTGAGACGAGTGCGTGCTGCAAAGTCATATTAAAGAACCGATCGGAACGCCATACCGGTGAGTGTACCCAGACTCCTCGCCCTGCCGGCCCCGCCTCGGCGCCTCACCTTGCCTGCGCCCTTCAAGCTCCGGGAGGCTTCTCTTGAACCCGTTTACAGCCCGGAGGTTCCTCCCGTAGATTTCCCCAAGTATTTTTTACTTCATGGAGGCGGCGTGTTTAGTGGTTCCCTGTCTTGTCTATTAGTTATCCCAGGTGTTTCTCATTTCCCACGCCCCCTTGTTATCCTGTTTAGCTCGTTTGTCTCTGATTATTTTCTGCCCTGTCTTTGTAAGTTCTTGTTTAATGTTAGATTGTTAACGTTGATGTTGGTTGTTCCTGAGTCCCGAGTCCTGTTATCCAGTCTAGTTTCGAGTTTGTAGTCTGTTAAATAAAGCGTGTGCTGCACTTGGATCCTGCCTCATCTTTGCTTCAGCCGTACCGCGTTACACTTAGTGTGGATTTCAAAACCAAAATGACATATTACTTAACAAATAGTTAATATCACATGCCTCAACATGTAAAGTCATAACATAATGATACGTTTTCAAATCATTAGCTAATGATTAAAGCAGACAATTCGAAGTTGAAGCACATGACTTCAACCCATTGTGGTAATTAACGCATTAATTTACACTATTAGTTAATATAATATGTTATTAAGGAATGAATACATTAAGATGACACATTTAACTAATAACAATTCATATATTACTTAATCTATTAATCATTTAGAATCTTTATTAGTTGCTGATGCAGTAATAATTAATTAACGGTTTAGTTCTTCGTGAGTCACACATTAACACATGATTATCTGTGCATTAGTTACGCATGAATTAATGCATATTAGTGCACCCGTATTGTAAACACGTATTTGGAATGAGATTAAATAATAGCCTACTTTGGGAGTCTTGTTCATTATATTTATTTTCATATAAAAGCAACAGAACTTAAATTACAGCCAGCAACACTGTGCAATCACAGTCACGTTCTCTTAAAGGCATACACCCATTACATCTCCCCTTTTCACTTTCCGATATATTATTTAGATTTTTACTTAGTGTTTTCCACCCATTGTCATAGGAACAATAATTGCTCATGATCATTGAGTAGAGTATAAACGGAGGTCGGAGCCAGCTGCAAGTGGGTGGGTTAGCAGCAAGTAGGTGGAGCTTTAGCCGCAGGTGGGCTGTACAAACTTCCAGAGGATTTTGATTGGTTTATTTAGTATCACCTGTGTTGTAGTAGCTATTGGTTTATGCTCCACAGTGGGTGGCAGTAATGTGTAGGTTTTGTTGCGATCCATCAGAAAAGAAAGAAGAAAACCGCTGGCGCTTTCACCATAGACAGTAGGCTTTCACATGTCAGCGTGCCGTTGACTCGTTGAGATGAAGTGGTAAGCTTGTTGTACAGTTTTTAGTTTTGTAAAAAAGCATTATATGTTCTGAAAAAGACCATTTAATAATGTTGTTTGTTAGGGCTGGGCGATATATCGCATGACATTGTTAGGCGCATCTCGTCAGTAAAGCCGGTTCCTTGATTAGTAGTAAATCGCCATCACCTGCTTTCAGATGTAGTGGCATTTACTACACCAGGGGCCTCATTTATAACCGTTGCGTACGCGCAAAACAGACCCTGAAAGAGGCGTACGCCACTTCCGACGCATAAGTTGTGATTTATAAAAATAAACTTGACGGGAAAATGTGCGCACCTGCACGCAAACTCTGACCTATGCGTACGAACGTTTTGGAGACGGAGCAGTTTGGCGACACCGATGGTGAGCTGGAGTTAAATATCTTTTTGGTCACTTTTAGACAGAAAATCGAAATAAAACGATACATATAAAGGAAGATAATACAAATATAATTTCACTCACCAAGCCTATCACTTGAAGCAAATATCCAGACCTTAAATGTCCGCGCCAGCGAGCGCGTTGGGCCGTTAGTGAAACTGACGCATATCTATAACGGCAGATGAAGTAAAACTGTAAATCTTCATTATGATTCCTAATCATTTAAAAAAAAAAAGAATATATGATTTATTTATTTTATATATATATATATATATAAAAAAATCTCAAAATGTACAAGTGTATTGTATGTTAAATGATATGCTTTAATAAAAAGACGTTTGATATGAGTCTTAATCATAAATAGGCTACAGTTTAGGCTAAAACAATGATTTAAACTATGTTTTATTTCTGATATAAACATTTAGATTAAATATGCCATTCTCATTAACGGAGTTAAACACTTAAACTACATGACATTTAGGCCTACTGAATAGTAAAAAAAAAAAAAAGTACAAAAATAATAATTATATATATATATATATATATATATATATATATATATATATATATATATATATATTCAATAAATAGCCTATAAATATTGGTTGTGGATGCAATGCTTTTGAACACTTTTCCTTTGGCATGCTGTGTTTCAATGTTTTAACTAGATAATTGCTTCTTATGATAATAGCAGATTGTGCAAATATAATGCACAACAAGGTCTTTCTGTTTCCATTAAAAATATAAATCAATTAAAAAGACTATTTGGTCAGTGGAAAAGATTGAGAAAAACTTTATCTGAAATGTATTTTACACTATTTGATTTATTTATTCAAAAACAAGGCAAGGATACTAAATTATTTTTATTAATGTAATGTGACGGCACATCCGTATTTCATATTTTCCTAATGTCTTGTACCGTTAAACATGTTATCACTTCACGTGGATGAATAATCATATGCAAATGATATGCAGATGAGGATATGCATAGTAAAACTAGGCGTTGTAAGCTCCATATATGGTTATTTCGGGGAGGAGATGCATGTGCGCACAATCTTCCGCTGAGTGGGATTTATAAAGTGAATCCTGCGCAGGTTCTCGCGTACGCACGGTTTTATAAGTCTCAATGTTTTTTTGCGCACGCCATTTTTGGCTTTTGGGCGCACGTACACTTTTAGTAAGGATCCTACGCACAGTTTTATAAATGAGACCCCAGGAGTCCTCAACTCTGGAGCGCGAGATCCACTTTCCTGTAGAGTTTAGCTCCAACCCTAATCAAACACACCAGAACAAGCTAATCAAGCTCTTAATGATTAATACAACGTTACAGGTACACAACAAAATCCCCAGTGTTAAATCAACATTGCTCAGAGTACATATTTTCCCAATCTATAGAGTGTTAAAGTTAATGAGATAATTATATGATTCATTTAGTGATGTTTGAGCATTATTGATGTACACCTGCTGTTAACAAGCAGAATCACTGAAGAAAAGAGAAACACAAGAACTACAACTGACTTCAGCCACAGCCTTAGTTGAAATCAAATGAAGAAAACATTAAATCTGTGAAGATCTCAGCAGAGGAGGATTAAACAACTCCACAAACAGCATTACCAGCTTCACTTATTACTAACCAGACTGACTTTATTTTTGTCACAAGTCTACAGAATTGATTGTTGAGAGTTGATGATGTTTAAGTGATCAAAAAAGTGTGCTACCATTATGGTGGTCAATGTTTGCTTTAGTTGGTCTCGTGACTCATTTAATATCCACAGCAAGCTTCTTTAAGCATTTGCAATAGTGTTTCATGATAAACACTTGAGCTTTGCTGACCAAAAAGTTCAAAATACAAATATGCTTGAAAGACTTTATAATGAAACTCCTAAAGAGATATTTGTTAAAGGTCATTTGTCTCAAAATTATTATTTTATTTTGGTTATTGACTGATGTTCAGGTATAGTAAATGTGTAAGAAAAAATGTATAATAAATAATTGTCAGTGCTAAAAATGCACAACTATATCTTCTAAAAATATACACTTAGACATCAACACTTAGCATACAATCCTCAACAGTGGTGACAATAATTATCCATACTGCAGTGCATGCTGGGACTTTTTTCAAATTGTGATACCCAGCATGCATTGCAGCATGAAACTTTTTGTTTATTATCACCATTGTTGAGATTCGTATGCTGATTTTTGCTGTTTGTGAGTTCGGTAAAAACTGCAGAATAATATCTTGCATGCACTTAACAGTTTTAAAATCCACACGATAAATGATGGATGCCAACCTTAATTCCCATATGTAACGGATGTGGAAGGACACACTCACAAACGGGGTTCAGCTTCAATTTATCTTTTTTTTATGGAAACAAGAAGAAGAAAGACAATTTACATTGGCTGACGACAGACCACAGCATCGACACTTGAATCTGCTGCCACTACTAATTCGTATTATTCACATTAAACACATAGTAATGATATATAATGCGATTAACTTAACATAATACTTATAATATAAGTACACCAATGTAAATGTACAGAATAATTGCAGACGACATCAGTAATATAAATAACATTTGTCGACAATTATAACAGAATAAACACAAAGCAACATACCTTTTTTTTATGGAAACAAGAAGAAGAAAGACAATTTACATTGGCTGACGACAGACTGCAGACATTCATATGGAGAAAGATAGAAATGACACATTACTCAACTCATAATACAAATAATCGTCAGATAGTTAAGACAGATGCAATCGTCACGAGAAATGAATCCGTGCTCGCACGTGTGACGCACATGGAAATTCAATACATATTATAACACTCACAACAACCGTGTTAAAGTGCTAAATCCATTATCTATCTGTTCACATACATGTATGAAATATATTGCGTCGAAAAGATTCACTTGAAACGTATCATTTTCACAATTAATTTGTTAATGCGTCAGAGCATGAAAAGCCATACATACCCACAGCATCGACACTTGAATCTGCTGCGGTACGGCAAGAGAAGAGCGACAAAATACAATATCTGCAGTACCATTATTAGCCACAGGAGGGGAGCCTTCTAACACCAATGTATACAGCCAAATGCCTTATTTTATGAAATTCACATATAATACTCTTTAAATCAAATGTTCTTTTTAACCCTGTTACACATACTCTAGTTTCACAGGGTAGACAAGGCAAACCCCTCAAATGTATTAATGACAAAACACAGATTAATGATTTTACGTTTAACAAGTTCAGGTTCCAATGATATGCTAAAATATTCTGATTTTCCTGCTTTTAAATAATCATTATATTGTTGCAGAATATAATCTAATATGGAGAGTGACGGGTCAACAGCCCAACTAAAGCAAACACTGATCTCTATAATGGTGGCATTATATTTTTACCAATAAAACATCAACATTTAATAACACTCTGTAGAATGGGACAATATGTACTTAAGCAAAGTTGATTTAACACTGGGGATTTTGTTGTGTACCTGTAACGTTGTAGTAATCATGAAGAGCTTGATTAGCTTGTTCACTGTAAAAAATAAAACATAGATTTTATTTATATTTAATTAATAAAAATGAGGCAACAGATTACAAGCAATATTATTAATTAAATTTAACAAATTAGAATTGAGTAATAATTAATCAAATTAATTCCTTAAATGTTAACCATTTAAAATGAGTAAAATTTACAAAATATCTGTTATTTTAGCCAACATTGAAGACACCTGATGTTAACAAGCAGAATCACTGAAGGAGAAAACCATAATTAAAGTCACCATTATGGAGATCAGCGTGTGTTTTAGTTGGGCTCTTCACCGTTAAATTAATAACTTTAAGTTTTGATTGACTGCTGTACATGAGTTATAACAGCCAGATGAACAAATAGAAACGTTGATCTGATGGTGTTGGTTGTGTTTCATAATTTCACAATCATTTGACTTGAATCACTGAACTCATGTAGAGTCCAATTTACGGGTTAGATTTATTTTATGAATTCTAGCTGCATAATATCATTAGCCTTTTCAATGAAATCCAAATGATCAAATCAATAATAATAAAAAATATATGTGTTTTTTTTTTTTGGCACACACAGACATCAAGATTTAGCGTATGAATCTCAGCAATGGTGACAACCTCTGATCATAAGCTCATTATTTATTCATGCAGCAATACATGATGGGAGCCATGAATGAGTTTTGATTGGTGCAACCCAGAATGCACTGCAACATGCTTTATAAATGTCACCATTGTTGAGATTCACAGGCTGATTCATGATGTCTGTTTGTTTGTTTTTTGAATAAGATAAACTTTTTAGAAATTATTTGAATTACATTGTAAAAGTTAAAAATATTATGGTGTACAAGGCCAGTACTTCTATAGTTAATAAAGTTAACTTAAATCA
Source organism: Phoxinus phoxinus (assembly GCF_949152265.1). Classification (NCBI taxonomy): domain Eukaryota; kingdom Metazoa; phylum Chordata; class Actinopteri; order Cypriniformes; family Leuciscidae; genus Phoxinus; species Phoxinus phoxinus. The sequence continues at coordinate 49,231,727 of NC_136876.1, forward strand.
CAAATTGGACTCTATATGAGTTCAGTGATTCAGGTCAAATGATTGTGAAATAATGATTATGTTAAAACACAACCAAACACCATCAGATCACCGTTTGTTCATCTGGCTGTTATAACTCACGTACAGCAGCCAAACAAAAACTTAAAGTTATTAATTTAAGGGTCAAGAGCCCAACTAAAACACACACTGATCTCCATTGATTAGGGTTGGATCTAAACTCAGCAGGAAAGTGGATCTCCCGCTCCAGAGTTGAGGACCCCTGTACAACACAGAGCCGTAGTTAACTGACAAGCTGAGCCATATCGCATTAATTATCGCAGGCGATACGTCTGCGATATTTAATGCGATATGGCTCAGCTTGTCAGTTAACTACGGCTCTTTGTAGTAAATGCCACTACATCTGAAAGCAGGTGATGGTGATTTACTACTAATCAAGGAACCGGCTTTACCTACGAGATGCGCCTAACAATGTCATGCGATATATCGCCCAGCCCTATGTTTGTACACTGTTTTTAGTCTTGATGTATTAAAAAAGAATAAGGCTAAAGTGTATCCAAATACATTTCTGTAGTTTTTTTAGTAGCACACAAATGACAAAATCTGTAACGTGCATGACAAGATCTGTTCTGCATTCCATTTCTACAATTTGCTCTCCAGATTATGGATTCTGAAGACCATAATAAGGTAGTGGCAGTGTAATTTTTGTACGTTTTAGGACTGCATTGATTTTCAAATTGTAAATGTCTTAAACGTTTTGTAAATGGATTTGATTTTAGAATACAACTCCTAATTTAATTGTACAATGCATGCTATTCTTTTAAAACTTGTTTTCATTGTAGTTATGCTTTTTTTCTGCGTAATCCACAAATGTAATGTAATGTAATTGAAACATTTGTTTTAATATCATAATTATTTTATAAAATGTATTACTCATAACAATCAGTGAAATAAATGTGAAACGCATGTTATTGTGTTTTAGGTTCACTTATCAGTGAAAGATGTGCAGGACACTCTTGAGGCATACCAGTGCCTCAAGTGCACAAAATGTCACTGTCCGCTTTGTCCTAAGGACAAAATCAAATATGATGACAACTTCCAGGCAACAGGCCACCTTCAGTCCCATTTATCTTGGGTGGTAGTACATGGGTGTAAGTTGACCAAAATATTATTGTTATATTCACTATGAATAGGAGTTCGTATATCCAATCATTTTTGATAAAAGTTGAAATTTGTTAACTTTTTTTATTAATACTTATTTCAGGTTTCAAAATCTATAAATGCCACCTCTTGTGTCGCAAAACCGCGCACTACCACTGTTGTTACTGTGACAAAACAGTAATACGTCGGACTGACTTCACAAAACACCTGCTTATTCATGCAGCAGATACGAGTGCAGGTGGACAAGCCACCAGGACTGTGGCTAACCAGGGGGGAAAGTCATTCACTCTAGTTCATGGACCAACTGACCAGCCATCAGCAATGGCCAGTGAGCGGAGGGAACAGCAGCCCATAATAGATTCTGGACCAACTGACCAGCCATCAGCAATGGCCAGTGAGCGGAGGGAACAGCAGCCCATAATAGTTTCTGGACCAACTGACTAGCCATCAGCAATGGCCAGTGAGCGGAGGGAACAGCAGCCCACCATGGTCTGTGGACCAACTGACCAGCCATCAGCAATGGCCAGTGAGCGGAGGGAACAGCAGCCCACCATGGTCTGTGGACCAACTGACCAGCCATCAGCAATGGCCAGTGAGCGGAGGGAACAGCAGCCCACCATGGTCTGTGGACCAACTGACCAGCCATCAGCAATGGCCAGTGAGCGGAGGGAACAGCAGCCCACCATGGTCTGTGGACCAACTGACCAGCCATCAGCAGTGGCCAGTGAGCGGAGGGAACAGCAGCCCATAATAGTTTCTGGACCAACTGACTAGCCATCAGCAATGGCCAGTGAGCGGAGGGAACAGCAGCCCACCATGGTCTGTGGACCAACTGACCAGCCATCAGCAATGGCCAGTGAGCGGAGGGAACAGCAGCCCATAATAGTTTCTGGACCAACTGACCAGCCATCAGCAATGGCCAGTGAGCGGAGGGAACAGCAGCCCATAATAGTTTCTGGACCAACTGACTAGCCATCAGCAATGGCCAGTGAGCGGAGGGAACAGCAGCCCACCATGGTCTGTGGACCAACTGACCAGCCATCAGCAATGGCCAGTGAGCGGAGGGAACAGCAGCCCACCATGGTCTGTGGACCAACTGACCAGCCATCAGCAATGGCCAGTGAGCGGAGGGAACAGCAGCCCACCATCGTCTGTGGACCAACTGACCAGCCATCAGCAATGGCCAGTGAGCGGAGGGAACAGCAGCCCACCATGGTCTGTGGACCAACTGACCAGCCATCAGCAATGGCCAGTGAGCGGAGGGAACAGCAGCCCACCATGGTCTGTGGACCAACTGACCAGCCATCAGCAGTGGCCAGTGAGCGGAGGGAACAGCAGCCCATAATAGTTTCTGGACCAACTGACTAGCCATCAGCAATGGCCAGTGAGCGGAGGGAACAGCAGCCCACCATGGTCTGTGGACCAACTGACCAGCCATCAGCAATGGCCAGTGAGCGGAGGGAACAGCAGCCCATAATAGTTTCTGGACCAACTGACCAGCCATCAGCAATGGCCAGTGAGCGGAGGGAACAGCAGCCCATAATAGTTTCTGGACCAACTGACTAGCCATCAGCAATGGCCAGTGAGCGGAGGGAACAGCAGCCCACCATGGTCTGTGGACCAACTGACCAGCCATCAGCAATGGCCAGTGAGCGGAGGGAACAGCAGCCCACCATGGTCTGTGGACCAACTGACCAGCCATCAGCAATGGCCAGTGAGCGGAGGGAACAGCAGCCCACCATCGTCTGTGGACCAACTGACCAGCCATCAGCAATGGCCAGTGAGCGGAGGGAACAGCAGCCCACCATGGTCTGTGGACCAACTGACCAGCCATCAGCAATGGCCAGTGAGCGGAGGGAACAGCAGCCCATAATAGTTTCTGGACCAACTGACCAGCCATCAGCAATGGCCAGTGAGCGGAGGGAACAGCAGCCCATAATAGTTTCTGGACCAACTGACTAGCCATCAGCAATGGCCAGTGAGCGGAGGGAACAGCAGCCCACCATGGTCTGTGGACCAACTGACCAGCCATCAGCAATGGCCAGTGAGCGGAGGGAACAGCAGCCCACCATGGTCTGTGGACCAACTGACCAGCCATCAGCAATGGCCAGTGAGCGGAGGGAACAGCAGCCCATAATAGTTTCTGGACCAACTGACCAGCCATCAGCAATGGCCAGTGAGCGGAGGGAACAGCAGCCCATAATAGTTTCTGGACCAACTGACCTGCCTTCTACCACAAACCAGAAACACTGGGGTCTACCATCGGTGGAGCAGGAGCTAAGACGTCATAAATCAAGTCAAAAAAAAGTTTCCTGTCCTAAATGTAATGTGACATTATACTTGAAAAATTTACAACGACACATACAAAGAAAGCATAGAACTGAAAAAATTGACATGTGTGCAGATCGCCACCTTGCCAGCCAGTGTATTGATGCAAGAAATGGTATTTTTGCAGTTGCCAAAAATTTCTGTGGGCCACCTGTTCCTGTTCATGTTAAACAAAAGCTGAGAGGTCCAAGTGAATGCGAGATGGATGACTGTTCATTGTTTTATGATGTAGCAGGTAGGAGTGGGCATCAAGCATTTAGATGTTCTCACCTAAGGTCACTTGACTTTTGTTCAACTCCCTCAAACACCTGTCATCTTGAGGAGGACACACTGAGTGAGCTTGTAAAGCAAAGATGGTTTACAGACAACAAGAAAGAGATGTGTCTTGCTCGACTAAAGGAGGCAACAGACCAAAGTGCTCCACTTGCTGTGGGTGTTGAAATTGGGCCACCCAAAAAGCATTATGTGTCTGTCTTGGAGAACAAACCATCATACTACAGTCGATTGGGAAGGGTGATGGTTATGTATGATGCCCGGAGAAACAGCTGGCATTGTCCCTGTGTTAATGCACGGATGTCTTGTCCACATAAGTATGTCGCAAAGTGGTTCCTTTTTCAAACCAATAGACAGCTTTTTAAATGTGTCAAATCAACTGGAACAGAAGAAGATAACTTGGATGGTCATCAAGAAGATGACAAGGAAACGATGGAAAAGCCGCTTGGACTTGGGAAAGAACTTTTGCGGAGAATTTTAAAGTATATCATGGATAAAAAACGGTATCCAACACATTTTCCTGAAAATCTTTGCAGAGGAGTGTTTGATCCTCCCCCACCAAAGCATATTGTGCCATCAGAAAAGTTCTGCACTGAATGTGGTTATAACTTGCCTCTAAGTGACCCCATCCTTATCACAGCAAAAGCTAAGATTGTGACCCTGACATGTGTCTATGAAGGTAAGTGTTATAAAAAAATAAAATATTACAGCATGCTGTTATATTCACATCTATGTGTATAATCAACTTATTCCTTTCAGGAATAAGCACATACTTGAGGAAATGTCTAAGATGTGGAAATGGAGTACCGTTACCAAGACTGGGAACATGGAATCCACAACTTTAACAATCATATTCTTATGGGTTTCCACTTGTGTTTGTATTTAAGGGCATCACTCCAGGTATGGTCCCTGTACATTCTAAATGTGCCTTTATTCCTAAAAATTGAAGCTCTCTTTCTCTCTTTGTATATATTGTTCATTATACCTTCCCACAGTCCTAATTACTGCTTATTGTTTCTAAGTAACAATACCTGCCACAAAGTATAACACTTTTATATTTGTCTGTAGACTCATAATGCAGCAGGCAGAGTTTTCAAAGCTATGGAACTTGCATCTGGTTTAAAGCTTCCTTCACATAACCATCTGTTTCATGGTTACCTACATTTTGAAGCATTGGTGCAACATGACTACAAATATGCATGCATCAATTGTGGCTCTCATCCCCCTGTGGTTATTATGGATCTTCATAAAAAGGGAGTTTTCAGTATGCCAGGTATGACAACATGCACATTAAAGCTATTCTGACAATGTTTGTTTTAGGCTTTGTTTGTATTGTGAGGAACAAAGAATGTTGGTTTCCTTTTGCAGTGAGTGAGGTACCTGATCCAACCGAGTATACTGGGCAAGTTAATGTGAGAGACTTCTGGGAGTCTCTGTCCTTGAATATTATTTCCCTTGGGTTTGTGAAGGGTAAGATATGTTTTTTTCTTTGTCACTGAAGTAAATTGTACCTGCCTCTATTGAATGATTGATTAACAAACTAAAACAACATATATTTAAATGTTTTCTCATGTAGTTGGAGAGGAGAATCCATTTGTTGTCAAGCCGACCTTTGGTTTTTGGGCACCGTGGATTGGACCAGAAACTCAAAAATCTGATGTGGTTTTAAACACAGAGTGGGAAAAAGTACACCGCCCAACAAAAACAAAAGAGCAGGCAGAGCTAGACATCACTGAAGACAGACTCCTCGAGGAAGTCATGAAAATGAAGGTCAGGATTATTTGTAATATTTGCTGTCTGTGTAAATATGTATCATATTTTTACTTTTTTTTTTCTCTCTCAACTTTACAGGTTGATGATGTCAAGAAACTGTGCAAAGCTTGTGGGGTGGATCCCTGTGGTTCAAAAACAGACCTTATTTTCAGGCTTTATAATGAAATAAGGAGTAGGAGTACTTATGATAAGATTTTTGAGAAAATCTGGGGTGCATCAGGTAAGGAACCATACTCTGATTATGGTTTTGTTTTTCAATTGAATTTAAAGAATTTATAATTTTTTATAATTGATGGTTTTAGGAGGCTAGTCTGCAGTTATGTGCCCATGTGGAGTTGTATACAGCCTGAAATTCAACATGAGAGCGGAAAGTCCAAGAGACTATGTTGATATTTTACTGTCCTGGAAACATTTACCAAATGTTACCATTTATGATTTTGCCAGAGGTCTGGCAACACATGGGAATCTGAGGGACCCGTTGGTGTTGCCATTTGCTCCACATGAGGGAAGACTACTTAGCCCTACAGAAGAAAACATTTATTTAGCCAAAGAGGGCAAGGTCAAGGTTAATCTTCCCTGGTTAACAGAGCCGCGAAATCCCCCCGATATCAATGGGCATCATTATGTGCTATATGATAAACTGCATGAAACGAATGCGAAAGATCCCAAGGATTTTTTAAGAAGAACTGCTCTGGTGCCAGAACTGGCTGGGAAGGTTAATACCCAAGTAGTAGAACAATTCTTTGCTCAAATGGAGAAAAACAACTACTTCTCAACATGATGGCACCCAGCTCTCAGATCTTTCTAATTCGTAATATAGTCCACCATCACAACACCCAGCTTGAGGCTGGAGAAAATACAGAAGTCAATGGGAACCAGACAAACCTTCATGAACAAGAATGGGCAACTTATTATAGGTAACATGTCTGTGTTTGTAACATACTTTTTTTCATTGAGCATGTGTACTACGATTATTATTATTTTTTTCCCCCTTTAGGTCTATCTCAAGATATCTCAAATGCTGACAATATTAAGGTTCTGCAAAAAGATGAGGCTATGACTAAACTGCAGAATGTGAGTGCTAGCTCCAGGTGTTGGCAACATCCATTGAGCGCAGAACTACAGGAAAAGGTATCAAGTCAAGCCAGCTTTATAATATTGTACAACATTTCAGAGCAGCTTTAATGAAAATCATACCGTTATGTCTCATAATTTTACACTGAGCAGTTTAATGGCTGAGACATACAATTATATACAGTATGATAATTATATAAATTATCAACCAATTGAGATTTAACAATAATAATGAAAGGCCTATAGAAGATAGAATTGTAGTTAATTTGAAGAATGTTGTTTTTATGCGTTTTCATTTTTAGGTTTCACGTGTACTGGATGAGACCATGGATCCTAAGGAGCATATTGTATGCGTTTATGGTGAAACACTTACCCGTGAGGACTTCTTGATATTAGGACTACAGAATAATGTAGAGGCCATGGTAAGACAATGGAGTAACATGCACTCATGTGTTAGATGTGTAATTTGCATTATCATGGATTTTATTTTTGTGCCTCTAATGCAGATTCTGAATTCCTGTCTAAGGGTTATTGCACAAATTGGGTCCATAAGGGTATTGTAGTATTTACTACCAATGCACTACATATCAACAGTATAATATGTAAATTACAAAACAAACAAAAACATTGTGTAAATACTGTAAAATCAACTTTGTGTTACAGAACATTGACATCTGGGTGACCAGCAGTTACATTCAAACAATTTTTTCAATCCATTTATAGTTGTCTTATTGAAAAGTTTGTTGCACAATAATAGGTAAAAGTGTGTTCGGACATTTTTCAGATTATGAAGCCAAAGCAAAGACAACTTTTCTTTCTTGACTCGCTCTGTGGCTCTGGTTTGAGTGATGCCAGATACATTCAATTATACAGGTCCTTCAAATGTTCACAACAGCAGTGTGGTAGTTCTGTTTAAACCATACTGCTCGTTTGTTTTTGTTCCACTTATAACTTAAGGAATTAATTATTGTTACTATGTTTTACTAAGGTGAACATGAAACTGAATTCCAACTTATTGTACTTTTTTGATGCGAGTTAAACTTGTGTGTGTATATATCTATAACATCTATGTGAATATAATATCTATTCCGTTAATATCCATTCTGTACATGTGCACTGATCGGTCTCGCACAGCAAGAAAAGTACAACTGGGTCAATTTGGATTTCATGTTGACGTCAAATTGTATGGTAGTTCAGTTTTAGACCATACATTTTTTATTTATTTTTATTTTATCTTATTTAACTTACTGTTTGTTCATTCGTTCATTCAAATTATTCCATCCCAACTGTTCAAAAATAATTTCCATGCTTGCAAGTAAGCGTTGTTGCAAAATTCCTCTTAGTTCCATTAATCCAGCCAGGTAGCCCGCACACACTTCCTTGCTAGCACTGGTATTTCCTTAAAGAACAATATTTTTGCTCATCTTTATTCATTGTTCATATACCTCTGTCTTTTTTTATTATTATTTTTTATTATTATTGATAGAGAGCTTGCCCAAAAAATTGCACCAGGACTATGGTCGGAGACTGTCCTAAATGACATTACGGTGGGAATTATTATTATTATTATTTTTTTTTGATGTCCCACATGACTATGATCACAGCTTCTGCTGTAATGTATACAGTTCTTAATTTACAAGTTGTTGTGTGTTTATCATATCAATTAATAATTTATGGTGTGTTTGATTTCATTAGGACAATGCAAGACAAAGGCTGTCAAATAACTGTGGAGTGTTTGTCTTGATGGCAAGTACAGAATATGTAAATGAAGAACATCGAGGTGTAATCAATTGCTGTTACTTATTTAACTTTTTTTGTTTCTTTGCATATTATAGTATGCACTGTATGTTGTTCTGGGACAGAAGTTTGACTTCACTGAAGTAAGTATTTTTTGTAGCTATATGCATATAATATAATTGAAAATTATACTAATTCATTACTTTATGTACACAGCTAAACATGAAGAACATAAGAAAATGGTGGTGTGCCGTCTTGCTTGATAATTTCTCTAGAGTAAGTGAAAAAATTAATTGGTGAATAAGTTTTTTTTTTAATATTTAAAATTGGACCATTAATTAGATTTTTTTTTGGTATTAACAAAAGTCTTTACTGTCATTTGTGATCAATGTAAATGCACCCTTGCATTCAATTAATTTTGATATTGTACTTGTTCTATTGCTTTATTTGTTTTTGTTGCATGACAATCAAATTGTGGAAGACATGGGAGAAAGAGAAAACGAGCTTTTGTAGCTGGTATTGTCAGCTTTTTATATTTTGCTGATATTTTTTGTCAAATTAAAAAATAATGGATAATTTTATCACTGTTTTTATTCTAATCCTCTTTCAGAAGAAGAAGAATGCTCTGCATCCCCTGAATTCTATGCGAAGAAAAAAACTGAACTTGCATTTGAAAGTAAGGACTTTGATATGAAACAAAATACATATACAATGCTGGGTTTCAAATTATGTAACTATAATATTGGTCAGCTAATTTTAAACTACTTAATTTTAGCAGACCAAACCCCAGTCGTGCCTTCTGTTTTTAGCAAGGTATGCATAATTAATTTTAATGATGATTTAAAATGTGTATCATAGAACAATTTTAATCCACTTATATTTTTCTTTAAGGATGAGCTGCTAAAACATGATGACCCTCCATCATGCTTCATCTTCAAGGTAGTTGAATAATGTTATATAATGTGCTTTTTAACATCTTTTTTAACGGCCTGTGCTAACTGTTGCTATCTTTTCAGTTATCAGGAGCATTGTTGAAGAAGATACTTCTTGAAGTTGTTCTTCAAGAAAGAGATTCTGCCTAACTGCCCCTGTCATTGGCTTGCTCCAGGTTCAGGGACATAGTTGGGGATGACAATTTCAGGAACCAGGCACACTTCTTATGGCTAGAAAGTAAATATTGACATGAAAAAATAAAACGCATAACAAGAGTATCATTGATAATGTTAAATGTTTTGTTAATTTTTTTTCACCTCAGGTGTTGCATGCTGGAAAAAGAAGTCACCTCACTACAGACAGCTCTTCTGGAGGATGTACTCAATCTCCACTTGTTTGGAGTGTGGGTTTGAGTACAAGTGCTGCACACCTGGTACGTTTTGTGTAAATTGGTGATGAATAAACTAGTTGTTAGTCTAAATGAAAACTAAAAATCTAATTTACTTATGTCATCCCTTGGAGTTTAAAAGTTCTGGACACCATTCACTTGCATGGCATGGACCTACAGAGCTGAGAAATTATTCTTAATGTTTGTAAATGTTCATTGTCAACTATAAACCCTAGTTCTTGTTGTGCTTCTTGTGTATTCACCAGGTTATGCTGGGAAGGGAAAGCGAGGCGAGCTCCAGGGCATTTATTCTGAAACCTTCTACCCTGGATTTTGCAGTTTTCACTGCATGCAGATCAATTGTAATCTATAGTGTCCTTACAAATAACAAAAGAAGACAAAAAAGAATCAAATCAAATAAACACTTTTGCAATCAATTCTGAGTGACTTGTATGTGATTGTATTCACGTTCAGAATTTATTTAAAAAAAATTATGCAGTAAAGATGGATGGTAACTTGTTTTTTTTTTACATTAGCCAAATGTTTTTCATGTATTTACACATTCACTTATTCACCAATTGCATCACATTTTAATATGTTAATTTACTTGATACTGTAGGATTGTAGAATATGGAGCTAATATTCAGGAATATACTTGAATAAGGCCTACAGCCTGATGAATTTAAAACACCATCACTTTAAGTATGGTAAAAGGTGTAAAGACGTGACTTCATCATTGACAGTGAGTGGTATTGGACACGCACACAATAATAACAAAGCTGTAAGAAATCAGACTATGATGAGGAACGTAATATTTGATCGTTTATTTTCATTACTGTCGCTACTTCCTGCCATACTCACTCACCGCCGTCCTCGGCAATGATAGCTTGGGGATTTCCGCATAAGCTCCTCCCACTTGCGGCGTAAACTCCTCCTACTTGCACATTTGTGAAATCCCTCCTACTTGCGGCATAAGCTCCTCCCACTTGCGGCGTAAGCTCCTCCCACCTGCGGGTCTCCGGGCTGCAGCGATACATACATGTGATCATTTACACATCAAGGCCCATATTCATAAAAAATCTTAATGCAAAGAGTAGCTCCTGTGACAAAATTAGTGAAGAAAATTATTAGAAATGCGGGCGTTCACTCTTAAAACTAAATAAAAAATAATTCAGAAAGCATCTTAGCCCTTAAAAGAGGTCTTAAAGTCCCACTCCGATCATATTTTGAGCTATTTTTAAACATTCCCAGTGGTCTTTAAATTATGATTATGCCATTTTTAGCCAAAATCTCAAAACCTGTGCCGTTTTCTGGGACTTCGCTTCGGCAGAGCGGCAGTAGCTCATTAGCAATTCGCCTCTGCGTTGTGGGCGGAGCCGTTGGCACGGAGGAGCATTACAGTATTATATATACACGTTAATTATTATTATCCGAAGTTAATCAAAGTTATCACCGATCATTATTTCACTCCGAGACGTCGCGGTAAAAAACAGCTCGACTTCGCCTCAATATTTCATCCCTCCCACAGTGATCAATCAGGACATATTTAATATCAGTGGATTGCTCGGAATTTCGGGATTATTATGATGCTAATGTCATGATGACTCTCTCACGAGTGATGGGCTTGACACACGAGGCGACAAACGACTGCGACAGGCGAAACTCGTCGCCACCCGGCGTGTGCAAGTCTAACGTTACTTGAACGAGCGCGGAATTTCCATAGACAGTATATAAGAGGGAATTTCACATGCACGAATGTCCCCTGTTGCTTGGGTGGAAGAGGCTGGCTGCCCTCTCTCATTATGTAATGATGTAATTACTGACGGGATCAGTCTGTGTTCTCCAAACTTTAGTTTTGACGATTGATAGACGGCGAAAAGTGACTTATTTGTTACAGTATGTTCCAATTTGAGTATGAGCTCGTGGCCCCGCCCAGTGGAGTTACTACGTCACAACTCCAGTCTATTTTAAACAGCATTTTAGCGTCTGCTACTGATTCACAGCCATTTGAATGTAGAAATACTCAGAAATACAACTTTGAGCTAATTTTTCTCAAGATATGTCCTCTAACATCAGAAAAATGTCACAAGAACATGTTAACACCTAGAAAAACATGATTTTCATCGGAGTGGGTCTTTAAGCTCAAAATGGTTAGGAGTACGGACGAGGACTTTTAAGAGGCTTAAGAGTTTCTTCTTTAGCAGAGGAGAAATTACAGAAAGACGAAGAGGAGAAGAAATGTGTTGCAGAAAATGGATGACAGTGAGTTAATAAGACGCTGTAGATTAGATCGTGCAGGGATCATGTTTGTGACAGATCTTGTTAGAGACACGCTAACATCTCCGACACAGCGCAGAATGCCAAAGCGCCAGAAATGAAAGTAATCACTACATTAAGATATTTGGCAACTGGGAAAATGCAACAATGCAGCAGTGATGATCTGGGTCTGTCATAACCTTCTGTACGCTGAGTGATCACACACACACACACTTCCAGAACCTCCTATTGTGTCGCAGTTCATTTCCTTTCCACTGGACATTCCCAGCTTGCAGACTCAAACAACTGCACTTATGAATATAGCAGGTTTCCCTGGTGCGCACAATCAGGGGAATGAACCGGTAATCATTTATTATTAACCGCTATAAACTCCCACGTCTTCTTCTTGCCTGTGCTTTGACACCCGGCCCGCATTTTCCTTTAAGGACGGCCTTGTGTTCATCCACTAACTGGGCTAACAGTAAACACTGTTCCTCTGTCCAGTTGGGCTTTCTCATCCTTCTTGTTTTTTATTCCATGTTTGCTATTACAGTTTTTTTCGATTGCTAAACGACAGTGAGCACAACTGGAGCTACATGTGCAAAACTCTAACTACAGTCTGCACTACCAACAGTCACCTGAGCTAAACAGTTCACATCACCTGCAAAACTCACTCCAAGCAACACAACTCTTAACATATGGCTCAAAACAGGCTCAGTGCAGCCAAACACTATGCACAACCCTCACTGAGATAACACACACTGTCACTCAGAACACACTGAGAGTAAAAACACTAGCATCAAACACCAATACAGAAAATACAAAGTTTTCATCTTTACAGTTTGAACAATTTCAGTGACTTCATACAAAGTAATATTTTCTTTAAAGAAAAGAGTGACATTTTTTCACATGATTTATTTACATTTTTAGAACATAATTCTTTAAGGTAAATGAAAATGAGCAGTTTGCTTCAATAGTCTGTCGTAATTTACGAAATTACTGTAATTCGAACAAATAATTGCGGGGCTAATCCTGCCTCTCTCTAGCATCAGGCCACAGGTTTTCATCAGCATCTAATGTTCTCTCTTGCCATGCACCTGGGGAAGAACCTTCTGGAGTGCCTTATCCATCCCTGCAGTCCTCTGGACTCGTGTCCTCACACCCGGCACGCATGGCTTCCAAAAGAGACATTTGGTCATGTGGGTGGTGGTGACCAAACACTTTCCACCTCTAGGCAGAGAAAAACTCCTCTATTGGGTTGAGGAAGGGTGAATATGCAGGCAGGTACAAAACCATAAATCTGCGATGTGCTGCAAACCAATCTGTGACAGCTGCAGAGCGGTGAAAAGCAACGTTATCAATCAATTCAATCAATCAATTTTTATTTATAAAGCGCTTTACAACAACCAAAGTTGATCAAAGCGCTGGACAGAGACAAAAAGTACAGACAAAAAAAAAAAGAAAAAACAAATACAATAAAATAAAATACAGAACATCTATAAAATCATTATGCTAATCAGTCGTCCATCAGGTGTCAAAGGCCAATTTAAAGAGATGGTGCTTCAGCCTGGTCTTGAACAAGGGCAAGCCCATGATGGAGCGTAATTCCAGGGGCAGAGCGTTCCAGAGTTTTGGCCCCGCTACCGCAAAGGCACGATCACCCCACTTTTTGCACCTGGACCGTGGGACCACCAGCAGATGTTGTTCAGAGGAGCGCAGGGCTCTGCTGGGCTGGTGGAGGGTCAGGATGTTACACAAATAAAGAGGTGCAAGGCCATGGATGGAGCAGAAAACGAACAGTAAGATCTTAAACTGGATTCTGAACTCGACCGGGAGCCAGTGGAGAGAGTGCAGGACAGGAGTGATGTGGTCATGTTTACTGGTGTTGGTAAGAAGCCGGGCCGCTGCATTCTGGACAAGCTGTAGACGGTGCAGAGAGGCCTGATTTAACCCGATGTAGAGGGCATTGCAGTAGTCCAAGCGTGAACTAATAAAAGCGTGGATTGTTTTCTCAAGGTCACTACAGCTGAGGAATGGTTTGACTTTGGCCAACCGACGAAGCTGGAAGAAACTTGCCCTGATCACAGAGTCTACCTGTTTATCGAGCTTCAGACTACTGTCCAAAATCACTCCAAGATTCCTGACTACAAAACTGAGGTGGGTGGTCAGAGGTGCAAGATCGGGAGCTGCCTTTGTTGAACTAGAGGTATCAAATAGGATAAATTCAGTCTTTGAGTCATTTAGACAGAGCAAATTCTGTGACAGCCAATGTTTAATGTCATGCAGACATGTCTGGATGGACAGTATGTCTGGGGAGTTCTGGGCAACTGGCAGATAGATTTGTACATCGTCTGCATACAGATGGAAAGAGACATTATACCGGGATATCACAGAACCTAAGGGGAGCATGTACAAGGAAAATAGAGCAGGGCCAAGGATGGAACCCTGTGGCACACCAGAGGAAAATGGGGCTGGAGAAGAAGAGAGATCATTGATCATCACAGAAAAAGTTCTATCTGCTAGGTATGACTTGAACCACTGCAGCACTGGTCCTTGAAGGCCCACCTGCTGGGCCAGACGGGTCAGGAGGATAGAATGGTCCACCGTATCAAATGCTGCAGTAAGGTCCAGCATTACCAACAGCACAGGTTTTTTGGCGTCCAAGGATAGCAAGATGTCGTTCTGTACTTTTAACAGTGCAGATTCTGTGCTGTGGCGTGCCCTGAAACCGGATTGAAATTTTTCAAAAATGTGGTTTTGATCTAAGAATGATTGGAGTTGTATGAAGACGAGCTTTTCCAGAACTTTAGAGAGAAAAGGCAGATGGGACACTGGTCTGAAATTTGAGAGAACTGATGAATCAAGATTAGGTAAAACCTTGGGAGAACCCAGGCTCAGTCGGGGGCCAGTTCTCCTCTGGCCAATGAGTGAACAGTGTATGAAGTTCAGAATGAATCAGAGTATTTGTCCAGTTCCGGTTGGTTGAAGTCGGAGTGGAGAGGAGGAGAGACTGGTTGACACTTCAGGTCAGCGTCCTCGTCGTGTCCTGGCGCTGGTCCTTCATCAGATCTGGATACGGCCTGGTTCCGGTGGACAGCAGTAAACCTCGGGATAGACAGAGAGACTAATATTAGCGTAGACGCCATCCTTATTATGATGTACCAAGTACATCAGGATTTACGGGAAGTGTTCCCGGTCCCGGCTGTTCTAAACTATGCAGCCTAATTATAGAAGTCTATAATGTGTTATGTGTATGCTAGGCCGAAGAGATGTGTTTTTAGTCTAGATTTGAACTGACAGAGTGTGTCTGCTTCCCGGACAATGGTAGGAAGACTGTTCCAAAGTTTTGGTGCTAAGTAGGAAAAGGATCTACCGCCAGCAGTCGATTTTGATATTCTAGGTATTATTAACTGGCCGGAATTTTGAGATCGCAGTAGACGTGAAGGACTATAATAAGTTAAGAGCTCGCTCAAGTACTGCGGAGCTAAACCATTTAGTGCTTTGTAAGTGATCAGCAATATTTTAAAATTTATACGATGTTTAATAGGCAGCCAATGCAGTGTTGACAGAACGGGGCTAATATGGTCATACTTCCTGGTTCTAGTAAGAACTCGAGCTGCTGCGTTTTGAACTAGCTGTAGTTTGTTTATTAAGCGTGCAGGGCAGCCACCCAGTAGAGCATTACAATAATCTAGCCTTGAGGTCATAAACGCATGAACTAATTGTTCTGCATTATTCATTGAGAGCATATGACGTAATTTAGATATATTTTTAAGATGGAAGAAAGCGGTTTTACAGATACTAGACACATGACTTTCAAATGAAAGATTGGTATCAAAGAGCACACCCAGGTTCCTAACCGACGACGAAGACTTAACAGAGCAGCCATCAAGTGTTAGACAGTACTCTAGGTTATTACGTGTGGAAGTTTTTTGTCCAATAATTAGAATCTCTGTTTTTTCTGAATTTAGTAGTAGGAAATTACTAGTCATCCAATTTTTTATATCAGCTATGCATTCCGTTAATTTTGTGAATTGGTAGGTTTCGTTAGGTTTTGAAGAAATATACAGCTGAGTATCGTCGGCATAACAGTGAAAGCTAATTCCATGTTTCCTAATGATATCTCCTAATGGTAGCATATACAGAGTGAACAGCAGCGGTCCTAGTACTGAGCCTTGTGGTACGCCATACTGAACTTGTGATTGATAAGACATCTCTTCATTTACTGCTACAAACTGATAACGTTCAGATAAGTATGATTTAAACCATGCTAGTGCAATTCCACTAATGCCAACATAATGTTCGAGTCTATTTAAAAGGATGTTGTGGTCAATGGTGTCAAATGCAGCACTAAGATCCAGTAATACTAATAGAGAGATACAACCACGATCGGATGATAAGAGCAAATCATTTGTGACTCTAACGAGAGCTGTCTCGGTACTATGGTACGGTCTAAATCCGGACTGAAAATCTTCGCAGATATCATTTCTTTCAAGAAAGGAACACAGTTGTGAGGATACTGCTTTTTCTAATATCTTTGACAGAAATGGCAGATTAGAGATCGGCCTGTAATTGACTAGTTTTGTAGGATCAAGTTGCTGTTTTTTAACAAGCGGTTTAATCATAGCTAGCTTAAAGGTTTTTGGTACGTATCCTAGAGACAAAGATGAATTAATGATATTAAGAAGAGGATCTATGACATCTGGAAGCATCTCTTTCAGCAGCTTAGTCGGTATAGGGTCTAACATGCACGTTGTGGATTTAGATGATTTGACGAGTTTGCAAAATTCTTCCTCTCCTATAGCAATGAATGAATCAAATTTTCCCTCAGGGAGACTACAATGCACTTCCTGATGCGATACTGTATTAGACGGTTGCATAGTTATAATTTTGTCCCTGATATTATCGATCTTATAAGTGAAGAAGTTCATAAAGTCATTACTGCCCAGTCAACACGGTGATCTCACAGTGATCTCATCATGTGGTCACAACGTGAGCAATGTGAGTTCACAGTGAGCTAAAAGTGTAACCTCACAGCGCACTCACTGTGTGCTCATGGCCACAATATGAGCTCATCCCAGCTAGAACTGTTATTGTTCTATGAATGTTTTGAGAGCATTATATTATGTTATGGTTTCTGTAGCTAATTTTATTTTTGTTACCAGAATGTTAAGTAGGATAACAGTCTCTAAAAACATTTTAAAAATGTTTAGTGATTACATTGATAGAACATTATCCCCTAACATTATTATAATTGTAAGCCACCATTATGGAGGTCAGTGTTTGCTTTAGTTGGGCTCTTGACCCTTATATTATTTACTTAACATGTTGTGTGCCTTGTTGTTATTATAACAGACAGATGAACAAAGAAAAAAAGTGATCTATTGGTTATGTTATGACAATCCGATTTTGAACTTGATCACTGAACCGTTATGTCTGATTTAGTTTTAAGTTGTTCATTACAGCATAACTGTGATTCTACATAAATATCAAGATTTTTTGATAAATAAATACGGAATCATTTATTTTAAAGTTGTTTTGAAAAAAAAAAGAACCTTTCTTTTAGGCACACACAGACATGAAGATTCAGTCTATGCATCTCAACAATGGTGATGAGCAAAATATTCAATTAGGAAAAGGAAATTACTTCGACAAATCAGATCATAATTTATTAATTCCGCAATGCATGATGGGAGCCATTAATGAGTTGATTGGTGGCAGCCACTGCAACATGCTTTATTCTTGCCACCATTGTTGAGATTCACAGGCTGGTTATTGATGTCTGTGTTTTTGATCAGAACAATTATAATTGGATTATATAAAAAATACTGAATATCATATGATTTAGAAACATAGAGCTGCTGTATTAACAAGTTAAACCATACTATCTAAATATGTTTTGATAATTTCAGATCACAATATGATTATGCCAAAACATAACCGACACCATCAGATCACAATTTCTCTTTGTCCGTCTGACTGTTATCAATCAGTAACAGCAGACAAGCAAAATCTAAAGTTAATAATATAAGGGTCAAGAGCCCAACTAAAGCAAACACTGATCTCCATAATGGTGGCTTACAATGTGAGATTTTCTCAAATTTTCTCAAATTTTCTTTTCTTTTTTTTGTAATAAGTGAAGCTAGTAATGCTATTTGTGGAGTTGTTTAATAAAGTTGGATCCTGACATCAGAAAAATGTTTAGACGTCAACCCAATTTTAATTTTCAACCAAAATTTGACATCTGAATAATGTTGGAGTCCACGTCCAATAACATTTTTAGCTGGGATGAGCTCATATTGTGACCATAATATGAGCACACAGTGAGTGCACAGTGCGGTTACACTTTTAACTCACTGTGACCTCACATTGTGATCATATGGAGAGATCACTGTGAGATCAAAGTGTTGACTGGGTGCTGTGTTTCTTGGAAACTTCTGGGCTTGAAGCTTTCTTTTTCGTTAGTTTAGCCACTGTTTCAAATAAATACCTAGGATTATGTTTATTTTCTTCTAATAGGGTTGAAAAATAAGCAGATCTAGCAGCTTTTAAAGCCTCTCTGTAAGCAATCGAGCTCTCCTTCCATGAAATCCGAAACACCTCTAGTTTTGTTTTCTTCCAGTTGCGCTCCATTTTTCTGGCTGCTCTCTTAAGGGCCTGAGTGTGCTCGTTGTGCCACGGCGTTGGACTATGTTCTTTAATCTTCTTTAAGTGCAGCGGAGCAACTGTGTCTAAAGTGCTGGAAAAGAGAGAGTTAAAAGTTTCTGTTGCAATATCAAGTTCTTCTAAGCTATCCGGGATGCTGAGATGATGAAACTGATTAGGAAGATTATTGATAAAGCAATCTTTAGTAGCAGAAGTAATCGGTCTAACATATTTATAACACGGAGTCGGCTTTGCAGCCTTGGCTAAATGTAATTTACACGAGACTAGATAGTGATCTGAGATGTCATCGCTCTGCTGCAGTATTTCAACGGCATCAACATCTATTCCATGTGATAGTATTAGATCTAGAGTATGATTACGACAATGAGTCGGTCCTGACACGTGTTGTCTAACTCCAATTGAGTTTATAATGTCTTTAAATGCCAATCCCAATGCATCTTTTTCATTATCTATGTGTATATTAAAGTCACCAACAATTAGTACTTTATCTGCAGCCAATACTAATTCTGATAGAAAGTCCGCAAATTCTTTGATAAAGTCTGTATGGTGCCCTGGTGGCCTGTATACAGTAGCCAGCAGAATTTTCAAACGTGATTTATCGTTTACACTATATATTTTTACATTAAGCACCAACACTTCAAAAGAATTATATTTACAACTAGATTTCTTAGTGGTTTTGAAAATATTACTATAAATTACAGCAACACCTCCTCCTTTGCGTTTCAGACGAGGTTCATGTTTATAACCGTAATCTTGTGGGGTTGACTCATTTAAAGCAATGTAATCGTTTGGTTTTAGCCAGGTTTCTGTTAAACACATCACATCTAGGTTATAATCTGTAATCATATCATTAACTATTAGCGCTTTTGAGGTAAGAGATCGAATATTCAGCAACCCAAGCTTTATCATTTGCTCATTTGTATTATATCTATTTTTTATTTGTTGAAGATCAATTACATTTTTAACCTTAGATGGGTTTGAACGTATTTTTGATTTCCAAGTTCGGGGAACAGACACAGTCTCTATATGATGATATCTAGGTGAAAGAGGCTCTATGTGATGGGATTTATCTGACCTTGGTGACGTGAGGCCGCTAGCAGACGGTCGGTTAAGCCAGTCTGTCTGCTTCCTGACCTGAGGCCCAGATTGTCATGTTTTATCTCTAAGACTATGAGCCAAATTACTAGAGAGAAGAGCAGCACCATCCCAGGAGGGATGAATACCATCTCTTTTCAACAGGTCAGGTTTGCCCCAAAAACTTTTCCAATTGTCTATGAATTCTATATTATTTCGTGGACACCACCCAGACAGCCAGCCATTGAGTGAACACAATCTACTAACTATCTCATCACTCCGGCGAACAGGAAGGGGGCCAGAGCAAATTACAGTGCTTGACATCGTACTTGCAAGTTCACACACCTCTTTAACCCCCTGGGGTCTGAGGGGTTTTTGGGGCCCTTGAGAGGTTTTGACATGCCCTGACATTTGTGCTTATTTCAGCTACTTACAACATACCTTTGGCCAACTCATAATTATGCTGTATTGCAGCACAAACTCTGCTACAATAATATGTGAGCAAAATGGAAGTTACATGTTTGCATTTTATAGAAAAAAAATATTATGCGTGGTTAGTAAGTTTTGGGAAAAAATGTGTCACTGCAATGAGCTCATATAACTCATACTGAATAGTTTGGCACAATACTTTTGAGTTACTATTCTTGTAGGCTAGAATGTTTACTACAAAATGATGTGAAAATCATTCTGATCACTCTTTCACAAAACAACAATATAATGATTTAAACTTTGCAAGTCAGTTTTTGTGCCAGTACTGCTTTATGCGTAGGGGTGTTGATGGCCATGAATATGAATGAGGGGAGACAATAGACACTCCCCCATCAATGGCCTCACAGCACCTTGATGGCACAGCACCATCAAGGTGCTGTGAGGCAGAGAGGAGAATCTGAGAATGAGAGGACATTCAAAGGTTTTGTTTTTTAATCTGTTTTTATTGTAATTCCTCTATGTGGAGGAACTAAATGTTGTGCCTCACAAGACCACAGTGCTACCGTACATATATAAACATATAGTACCAGTCAAACGTTTGGACACATTACCATTTTTAATATTTTTGGAAGATGGCTGCATTTATTTGATAAAAAATACAGAAACAACAGTAATATTGTGAAATATTATTATTATTATGATTTTCTATTTTAATATACTTTAAAATATAATTTATTTCTTTGATCAAAGCTGAATTTTCAGCATCCTTACTCCAGTCTTCAGTGTCACATGATCCTTCAGAAATCATTCTAATATCATGATCTGATAATCAGGTATTATCAATGTTGGAAACCGTTGTGCTGCTTAATATTTTTTTATAACCTGTGATATTTTTTCAGGATTCACTGATTAAAAAGAAAAGCATTTATTCAAAATAGAAATATTTCCTAACAATATAACTTAACACATCCTTTAAAAAAAGAAAGAAAGGTAGTGTATACTGTTACAAACAGACTCATGGGCGAATGTGAGTAAACAGAGGTCACTTGCGGTCCAGTTTCCCGGGCAGGAATCACGCAGTCTGTGCAACCATGTCAACATCAGTCTCGGTTTTCCATGACAGGGTGGACTTGGACCTGTTGCTTGTTTGCCTTGGCTCTCTTCGGGACCGGTGCTTGGACATGTTCATTGTCACATCTGTTGATAACACAATCAAAGAAACTGTATTATTATCGCTATCAATCACTATGGCCATGGATTAAGAAAAAGACAACCGATTTAGTAATTTCACACAAGAATAGGTAGGCCCTACTTGTATATTATGACGAGTATATTATGTATATTGTAAACACAATTACATTTCATCAGTAAAATATTACGTCTGTGCACTTACCATCATTCTCGATTGAGAACTGAACGACACCTGCGTGTCCCTCTGCTGGAGAAGGAGAGTGTGATGCAAACACATTCCTAAAAAAATAAAAACAACTGTGTTAGCATACATTATCCAAAGATGGGCGATTAATGGGTATGGACGCACAATGCATGTAGTCTATATATCTGTTGATGGGCCATAGGACGGAGAAATATCTATTTATGGGCCATAGATGCGTCACCGCGAGCTGTTGATGGCCATTATCTGCGCACGCATTTACAGCATTTCAAACATTTACACCTGCATTCACAATCATCTGTGGCAATATTTTAGCGTGTGTCATATAGGCTAACCAAAACCGAACATTTATATATAAAAATATAATGTCTAGTATTTAGACAGTATCACATTTTACCGGAGGCTGAAATATATTTGCACGAAATCATATTTACACCTAAGCAGATATTCGCAAAAGTCAGTATTTTTAGCATGATAATCAGTGTCATAAGCTAATCAAAACGGATTGAAACACAATATGTTTAGAGAGTAATATCACATTGAAACACGACCATATACGAATGTTAATATTGTAAGGCAATCTTTCCTGTAAGATGTCAAAAGCTAACCAAAACTAAGCAAAATATTGTCTGAAAATTCACATGAGTTCTATATAATCAGAAAAGAATTATATAAACACTAAACAACTTACTCGAACTTGTATCCTCTGTGGGATCAATTCGCTCTTGAAAATGCAGCCGTTCTCCGTCTGAGATGCAACCGTTTCTCTGAGGAAAAGGTGAATTCTTCCTCGCTGTCCATAATCATCTGGAGGACGATCTTTACCGGAGAAGCGTGCCATCCTCAAAACGCGATGAACTTGTGAATCTGACAAAAGAAACTGCGTGTTTCATGGCATTGATCGGAGGGCGTGTGCGATGCGTATAGATCACCTCAACTATTACCATGTGAATAGCGCCGGGGGGCGTGGCGGCATCAGCTCATTAAAAATAATGAAGAGAGAACGAAAAACTGCGCCTCCCCTTGGTTTCAAACGGATTACATAAACTAAGAATATGTGTTTTTTAATATAAATTACTTAATTTAAAAGAAGAGAATTCTAGCTTCATAAAGACAAATGTCTCGTTCCTGAGTGACAAGTATTCGCTGAGATACAGTTCATTTTCGGACGCGTTTCAGAATGGACTTCACTGACAGAGAGAAGGCAGAACTCGCATCATGTTTATTTTTCTTTATTTGGCGAAAGACACAACACTTTGTTTTTATTGTGAGTATACACAAAAAAAAATAGAAACTTAACTGGATCGAATGATGTAAAACACTTAAATGTAAGATCAAAACCAACAAAGTATTTTGAATCTCTTTTGCACTGATAAGAAAAAAAGCGACTAGATCACGCCGGCGTGATTGCCGACCCCAGGGGGTTAATATTAATTTTGGTGATCTCCGACTGGCGGAGTCGAACATCATTAGTGCCGACGTGAATAATAATCTTAGAGAATTTACGTTTAGCATTAGCCAGCACTTTCAAATTTGCTTTGATGTCAGGCGCTCTGGCTCCCGGCAAACATGTGACTATGGTGGCTGGTGTCTCTATTTTCACGTTCCGTGTAATAGAATCGCCAATAACTAGGGCACAATCAGAATAATTCTCAGTGGGTGTTTCACTGAGCGGGGCAAATCGATTTGTTATCGGAACGGAAAAGTGGTTTTTTGATCCGCGACTAGAGCGATCCCTCACTGTCACCCATCTGCCCTGCTGCACGGGCTCTACTTCAGCCGGAACCGACTCATGTAAAGAGTTCACTAGGCTAGGCGCATCCAAAATAGTATCTAAAGCTCTAGCACTCTTCTTACTATTCTCGATTAAAGTTTGGATGCGTGTCTCTAGTTCTGAAATCTTCTCTGTCAGCCTGACTGTCTCCTTGCATTTATCACATATAAATCCTATATTGCCGACAGAGAAGGCTATGGTAAACATGTGACATGAAGTGCAGGTGACAATAACAGGAGAAGACATTACTCACCGTGTTTGTTGACTGATTCTTACTCACCTGGGCTTTTATGAACTCAAAGGCGCGGGCGCGCGAGAGAAAAATAAATAACTGAGCGCACGGGTGGTGCGTTAAAAGGCTAGCGAGTTAGCGTGTTGTGCTGACAATAACGGAAGCTAGCAATGTCAGGTTAATCTGAGATGTTGAGTAAGCTGTATTTAGTAGTATAAACAACTAGAATTTATAATAAATGATGGTTCAAAACAGAAAGAAATACGAAGCTAATACGAGGCTTAGACGCAGCAAACAAACTCACAGCAGCAGCAGTCACAGCGAGGCAGACAGGAGCAATCGATCCAATCAATGATGTAATTCAAATGAATTACATGCAGCAATGCATGATGGGAGCTATGAATGAGTTTTGATTGGTGCAACACAGAATGCACTGCAACATGCTTTATAAATGTCACCGTTGTTGATATTCATACACTGATTATTGATGTCTGTGTGTGCCTAAAAAATAAATGTGTATATATATATTTTTTTTTTTTATTGATTTGATCGTTTTAATTTCATTGAAAAGGCTAAACCTATTATGCAGCTAAAATTAATAAATTAAACCTAACTCATAAATTGGACTCTATATGAGTTCAGTGATTCAGGTTACATGATTGTGAAATAATGGTAATGTTAATACACAACCAACAACATCAGATCACCGTTCCTATTTGTTCATCTGGCTGTTATATCTTATGTACAGCAGCCAGACAAAACTTAGTTAATAATTTAAGGGTGAAGAGCACAACTAAAACACACACTGATCTCCATAATGGTGACTTAAAATTTGATTTTCTCCTTTGGTGATTCTGCTTTCCTGTGCTTTGAGTGAATGAGAATACATTTGATTAGTCTAACACAATACAAACATGTTGATTCAATTAGTTGCAAAGAAGTTGCATTGACATATTACAATCATGTTCAATTTACAAACCAATATTGTGTTCAAATAAAATATTCAAATCTTGCTTAGATGCATAATGGGTGATACGATTAAATCATGTTCATTCAACAATTTATTTTTTTGAGTGTGTGCTGACAGAATAAAACATTTCAAATATATCATTATCAGCCAGCACTCTATCTTTTTTTTTTTTATTGCATTGTTGACAACAACCATGTCAACAATAGCATTTTCCTGCGCATCTGAAAATATTTTTCCTCTTCCTCCTGTTGGGGCCAGCCTTTGGGTCCTGTTGTATATTATATAATACTGTAAAAATATATTTTACAGTCAAACTTACTGTAATATATATCTCTGTAAATATTATATAATTGCAATACAAAATATATTCCTGTAATGTTCTCATTTACTGTAAGGATGTAAATCTCACCTGTTTCAGCTGAAGTTGCCATCAGCAGTGTTTGAAAGACACAAGGCTGAAATCTGTTCTGTTTTGAATGTGTGGTTCACAGTTTTGACAGCAGTGTGTTAGCATTTGAACAAAGTGCTGTAAATCCACAGAGTTGTGCAGGTTGTGGTTAAAGTCATGGGGTGAGTGTGTAGAGTTTTGAAAACTGTGTTCAAGCAATGAAAAACGAACTACAGTTTGGTCCACATGAACTGCTGCTGTGCAGACTGTAGTTAGAGTTTTGCACATGTAGCTCCAGTTGTGCTCACTGTCGTTTAGCAATCGAAAAAAACTGTAAAACCAACATTCAAACCATCACTGAAATAGACAGCAATCCGTGTAACTGGAAAGAGTGGACTTTTTTTTTCATATCAAATGCCTTAAAGGAAATTAACAGCATGGTAAAAAAAAAAGGATTTATATACATATTGTGTGCGTGTGCGTCTGTGTGTGTGTGTGTGTGTGTGCGTCTGTGTGGGTGTGTGCCTGTGAGTTTGTGTGTGTGTGTGTGTGTGTGTGTCTGTCTGTGTGTGTGTGTGTGTGTGTGTGTCTCTGTGTGTGTGTCTCTGTCCGTCTGTCTGTGTGTGTGTGTGTGTCTGTCTGTCTGTGTGTGTGTCTCTGTGTGTGTGTGTGTCTCTGTGTGTCTGTGTGTGTGTGTGTGTGTGTGTCTGTGTGTGTGTCTGTCTGTGTGTGTGTGTGTGTGTCTGTGTGTGTGTCTGTCTGTGTGTGTGTGTGTGTGTGTGTGTCTGTCCGTCTGTCTGTGTGTGTGTGTGTGTGTCTGTCTGTCTGTGTGTGTGTCTCTGTGTGTCTGTGTGTGTGTGTGTGTGTGTGTCTGTCTGTGTGTGTGTATGTGTGTGTGTGTGTGTGTGTGTGTGTGTCTCTTTTTTCCCCTTCTTGGACAACCAACCAATCACAGTCTTCAAAAGATTGTGTCAACGGGGTCATCACTGTCACTCATCACTGTCACTTTTTAGCCAACCGTCCAATCACAGTGGAGGAGGGGCGGGACTAATACCACACGGACCAACGGATATTCTGTATCATAGCAACGATGCGTCTCAACTGAAAAAAAACTGCGCTGCCAAAACGCTCTCAAGCGCCCGCACCTAGGCGTTTTCAGCAGAGCGCCTAGCGTTTTCAGGTGGCTAAAAACGCTTTGGTGGACACACGGCCTAAAGCTAAGACTTCTACGTAGAAGTTTTTAAGCTAAATTAGGAGTTTTCTGAGAGGATTCGTATAATCTTTAAGAATTCGGGCCCTGAGATTCAGGCCTTGTGTGATCCAGCTGTGTGATCCAGATCATTTATGCTCTGAACATGTTTCTAGAAAACATTCGGCTGGTACATTTGACAAATCTATAAACTAATATCATCAAGAAAAAAAAGAAAGTAATTGAGTATCATTAACCTGATAAGAAATCAGAATCTGAATATTTTAACAATAAGTCTCAGAAAATAAATTAACAAAACAAAATCTCCAGCTGACGATGATGATAATGATCAAAGATATAGGCTATGTGATTATGACTAGATTCCAGAGTTTGCGAAATTTGGACTATAAGAGGATTTTTTAGGCTGAAACCACACTGACATTTATAAAATAAAATAAAATCACAATAAGACATTGCAACAATAAACAAAATGGAAAAACAGCAGAGCACACATTAAACAGAAAGAGAGAGATTTCCTCAGTCACGTCAGGACCATAAACTCCTGATTGAGTATTGTAATAATAACATGAATCTGTCAGCTTTAAAAAAAATATATATATTCACTTACATTTTTACTATTGATAAATTGAAAAAATATTTCCTTAATGTAATTTTTTAAGTGTCACTCAGTCCCTGCATTCTGCAGTATCGCACGTCATCATGTTCAGTTGAGTTTGGGGCGGAGCTTGTTTTTAGCAGGACTCACCTGACCAGAATCATGACGAAACCGAAAGCACAGTAATCAGGTGTGCCATTATATAGACGCCATTTCAGAAGATTCAAAAACAGAAATGTCTTCACATCTCACGGTAAGTTCGTTAAAACGTTTCAAAGCTGTATTAAAACGGTTCATTACCTCTAAACATGTTTGTCGAACTCAAACACGGCCACAGTTTGATCAAACACGAGTTGATCGTTGCTTTCCTGATAATCACGGAAGCGCTAACACTCATTTATTGGTTGAAAATAGTAGGCTGTTCAGTGACGCTTACGACTGATGAAAGGAAGTGTATAGTCGCAGGATAATCAACAAGACATTAATAACATCATATTTTTAATGCGAGACGAAAAAACGGATTGTGAAACACCTGCAAGAGTTCATCAGCAGTGTCATCAAAGTGAAGATGGATCCAGTTTAAATGAGGCTGCTGTGTTTGATAGTGTGCCTGATCTCATAAAAATGCGTCTCTGTAGCACGCATTGTGTTTATCGTGCAATTTATGCGAAAATGAGTTTTTTATATGATACGCAGAAACAACTAATTTTAGCGTATACATTGCACTATAAACACACTGCGTGCTATAGAGACGCATTTGGTGTGATCGGGTTGGCCTACATGTCGGACATGTTGCTGTAAACACTGGAGAAAATAAAGTTTTTTATTTAAAAAAATAATATAAATATTTTAATAAAAACCCTTTTCTCCTAACTGGAGAAAAACTGTTAATGCTGCGTTAAAGTGAATAATTTAAATGCCATTTAATTCAAATGTGTCGAAATTGAGTTGTTTAGTACATGTTTGCTGTGTCCACATAGGCTACAGGTCTGAAATCAAGTTTCTCATCAAGGAGGAAGAGAAGGAGCAAACTGTATGTAAAATGAGTGTGTGTGAAGAGATGAGGAGAACCGAACCTGTAAAATGAGTGTGTGTGAAGAGAGAGAGGATAACCGAACCTGTAAAATGAGTGTGTGTGAGGAGAGAGAGGATGAGGCGTCTGTTCACACTCAGAGAGCAGCATCTCCAGTATCCAGCTGTGTGTCCATGAAGAGTAACAACTCCATGCATAATCCCCCTAAACTCAGCGATGGACAATCTTCAGTATCCAGCTGTGTGTCCATGAAGAGTAACAACTCCATAATGAATCCCCCTAAATTCAGTGATGGACCTGCTGTGACCTTTGACCCTGTGTGAGTATCATAAAGTTCAGGGACAGTATGGACTCTGTTCGCGCCCTGGACGAGATATTATTTTTTTCATCGCCCCCAGAACTACAACACTAGCAATGGTAGAGGTGTTAGTGAGGCCAGCAGGGGGCGCTCACCCTGTGGTCTGTGTGGGTCCTAATGCCCCAGTGTAGTGACGGGGACACTATACTGTCAAAGAGCACCGTCCTTCGGATGAGACGTTAAACCGAGGTCCTGACTCTCTGTGGTCATTAAAAATCCCAGGATGTCCTTCGAAAAAGAGTAGGGGTGTAACCCCGGCATCCTGGCCAAATGTGCCCCTTGGCCTCTGTCCATCATGGCCTCCTAATCATCCTCCTATATATACTAATTGGCTTCATCACTGTCTCCTCTCCACCAGTAAGCTGGTGTGTGGTGGGCGTTCTGGCGCAATATGGCTGCCGTCGCATCATCCAAGTGGATGCTGCACATTGGTGGTGGTTGAGGAGATTCCCCCCCCCCTTCTATGTAAAGCACTTTGAGGTCTCAGATAAAGCGCTATATAAATGTAATTAATTTAATTAATTAATTAATTAATTAACTAATTAATTAATTAACATGCGCACACACAAACACATGTGTGCGTATGGTTGCACAAATAGTTATTAAAAATAAAGGGTAAAAAGGCTAAATAAAATATGTATCCAAATTGAACATATACAGGGGTAGCCAACGTCGGTCCTGGAGAGCCACAGTCCTGCAGCGTTTTGCTCCAACATAATCAAACACACATGAACAAGCTAATCAAGGTCTTAAGGTTACTATAAAGCTACAGACTGGTGACTTTTTATCAGGGTTGGAGCAAAACTCTGCAGGACTGACGTTGGCCAACCGTGCTACATGATAGTCTTGGAATCCTATTCTTAAGCATAGACTGGAAAATCACATATCTAAACGTAAATGGTTGCTGCACTTAATGTACTACATTTTATTTAATTATTTATTCTATTAATATAAAGCCTGTGCCTGGGCACCCTAAAACTGAAAAAGCGGTTAATCCAACCAAGTTGACTTTCAAATTCGTCCCAAACTATCAAAATGCTCTGGGAGTTTTAGGCGCAGTAGTCAATATGGCCGCTAGGTGACATTCAAACTCCATTTGGTGATTTAAAAACTCATGAACGCTTTTGACCACTGGCCTCTTTTAATAGAAGACACATATGATTTTATTTCTGAAGTGAAAGAAAGCAACAATTAAAAGTAAAAAAAACACAAATATAGTAGCTTAATTTAAGATAGTTTTTTGTGAAGAAAAGGTCCTACACTGAACTTGCACTAAATGTAAATCAAATAAAAAAAATTCCACTAGTGGTCCGTCCAGTTAAGATATTGTAATGTAGCTCCTCAAAATATTAAATGAACATCAATGACTGACACAAATATTAGTTGTGATTCTTCTATATTGTTTTTTTTATGCTCCTCTTCTTTGCTTCACTTCACCAGTGGTCTGTGAGTTTGACTAATTTAAAAAAGTTGACATAAATAAACTGTCTAAAGCATCAACATTAAAAGTCAACTGATTAATCTACTTATAACAATGAATCAACTGATTCACTGTTAATAAGTTTACAGTTTATCAATTATTATAATTACCAAAAATGTATGCACCTCTTGATGAAAATATCATCACAACATTTATTTAAGAAATGAAAAGCTACACGCTCCATCATTTTTTTATTTTAGATCTGGACTCAGGAGCATCAGTTCATGTGTGAAAATGATTCTTCATGCTCCTCCCAAACCATTCTTTCACAATCTGAGCCTGATAAATCTTGACATTGTCATCCAGGAATATGGCCATGATGTGTCTTCTGACATGGAGTGTGTAGCTTTTCATTTCTTAAACAACCATCAGTTAGGGTTAGAAAAAAAGTAAACAAAAAAAGGAGCTAAAACCTTTCCTTGAGGGACTCCAGTACTGCACTTCACCACTTGAGATACCATAAAAAAATATTTTGTATCATTTATTAAATTAAATTATTAATATGATGGTTTCCTTATAAATATGGGGGAACAAATGGAAAAGTCAGCCAGCTATTAATTGTTTTGTTAATTATTATGCCTGTAGCCTCAACAGTACGGCCAATTACCAAACTTCACATAATATTCAGAAAAACTGTTGCTTAAATTACTTTGAACAAAAGCACAAATCGTTAAGACCTTTATCTCAAAATATATTTAATTATTTTAGCGATTCTCAACAGCCAATTAAATCAATAACATTTTAAAAGCATTAAATATTCTATTCATTTAGTACAGAATCAACTTTGCGGTGCTGGCCGTGATAACGCCAAATTTCCATGTGAAACGTGGATGTTTAGGAAAGGTTTTGTGCTTAAAGGTTACTTTAAACTTTAAAGGATAATAAAATCAAATGCTGCTTTTACCTGCCCTGTTGTACCCTACATGTTTTCTCTCCAAAGCTATACAAATACTACTCTATAAATTACAGAAGTATTGACTGGGTTAATTTAATGGAGCAGGCAAATAATCTGCATAGAAATGATTTGAAATATTTCTGTTTATTTCTCATTATCAACAACAGGAAAA
The DNA here is from genome assembly GCF_949152265.1 of Phoxinus phoxinus. Lineage (NCBI taxonomy): Eukaryota > Metazoa > Chordata > Actinopteri > Cypriniformes > Leuciscidae > Phoxinus > Phoxinus phoxinus. The sequence continues at coordinate 49,262,316 of NC_136876.1, forward strand.
GAAAGAGAGCATCTTCTCCCGTATCCAACTGTTTGACCATGAAGGCCACAAAATTCAGTGATGGAGCAGTGACCTTTGACCCTGTGTGAGTATCATTATGTAGGGTGAGAGACACATGAACACAGAATGCATGAACATTTTACATTTATTATGGCTAAAGTTCTTAAACAAATATAACAAGTTACAAGTGGAAGTAAAGATGCAAAGAATGGAATTGTTAAATGGTGCTTTCTTATGCTTCTCTCTGACATTTCTCTGTTAGATATCCATTTACACAGGAATGATTTTTGTTACATGTGTTGCATCAGTGTTATATTGACAATTATCCTTTAAATTAATGATGCACTGAGATGATTAATTTTAGGGCTGCACAATATATAGAAAAATTATCGCCATCGCGATAATAGTATATGCGATATCTGTATCGCAGAGAGCGAGAGTGGTGCGATAAATGAAATTTATTTTATGTGCCAATCATGTGTGCATGCATAGGCTGTTTATCCAAATTTGACCAATCACATGTGGCCTTACTATCTTTATACCCGCCTCCCCAGTAGGTGCTATTATGCCATTGGCTAAACCGGGCCCAAAAGGGAAACCTAGAGGCTCAGAGCAGAGAGGGGAAAATAAAAACTGATCGTGGGAGTAGAGACAAGCAAGGAAAATGACAACAGCGAAGAACTTTTGCCTTAAAAGAACTGTACGTCTGAAATATGGCAATATTTTGGCTTCAAGAGAGAAGATGTGTCCACGTCGAGGGGACATAAAACTAATCTCTACAGTCTACAGCGCCTGAATACTGGACTATGTTATCTTTATAGTCATTGCGCTAATACTGTCAAAAACACACACGGTTTACATATACAGAGTTGGTTATGTCTAAAGTGAAAGCAAAGATTTGAGAGAAAATCTAGTGCTTGTGTTATATGCATGTATATTAAATGTGTCGCATGCTGGTCTTAAAGCGACAGTAGCCTAATAGTAAACATGCTGCCGCTTGTCCTTAAAGGGATAGTTCACCAGAAAATGAAAATTCTGTAATTATTTACTCTAATGTTGTTTCAAGCCTGTATTCATTTATTTCTTGTTATTCCTAAGAGATTTTGAAGAATGTGTAACCAAACAGTTGCTGGACACACAATTATTTTAGTATGATCATCATTACATATGGCTATATACACGTTTTTTTAAAAAAAATAGCTAATAAAAATAACATTTCTCTCGGGAGATCGCAAGAAATATCGTTATCGCAATATTCAACAACAATATCGCATATTTTCCCAATATCGTGCAGCCCTAATTCATTTTGATAAAAACTGAAACAAGATAATTCTGGTTAGGAATAAATAAGTGGTTCCCAATCTGGTTGTCATGACAAATTGCTGGAGGAGACACAAAATCTTTGCTCATTCCAGTATTTTAAATATATAAATGTAAGTGTTTTGTAAGGATACTCTGATCGATCTGCCATAAATCAGCCAATAATAACTTCCTATTGTAACGTTCAGCCTTCTCGGTTGAATTACATTAACTAAAATTGTGGTCAGATTTAACTCTGAAAGTTTAAGCGTTTTAAAAGATGAGACAACAACAGATATAACCGGAATAAAAGTGTATTAAACAATATTCACAAGGAACAACACAATAAACACAAGAAAACTAAGTCTGTTAAAGGAGAACTCCGGTCAATTTTAACATTGAGCTCAATTTTTAGTAAATTTGGAGTGCTGTCAATACAAAGTACAACGACAAAAATCGGTGTTGCCTACACCGTGTTATCCTCTTTTTAAAATTTGCACCCTGTTGACTTGAAGGGGTCTAATTTTAAACCTGCTTTTATTTCTCTTATCATCCTTGATGTGTCATACAAGTGCCCAGCCATGTTGAGTGATTCCTTCAGAGTGAACACGAGTGAATCTGACTACAGTAGATGTGAAAGATATTAATAAAAATGATGTTATATCAGCCAGCGCACATACCTGCATTTAGTTCCTGTTTTCGGTCAAAGTCCAAAGTAGTCGATTGTCGAGTTCACGCGCGTGATCATAGGTAACTAAACCTATACGCGTGAACTCGACAATCGACTACTGCAGTCAGATTCACTCGTGTTCACTCTGAAGGAATCACTCAACATGGCTGGGCACTTGTATGACACATCAAGGATGATAAGAGAAATAAAAGCAGGTTTAAAATTAGACCCCATTCAAGTCAATAGGGTGCAAATTTTAAAAATAGGATAACACGGTGTAGGCAACACCGACTTTTGTCGTTGTTCTCTGTATTGACAGCACTCCAAATTTACTAAAAATTGAGCTCAATGTTAAAATTGACCGGAGTTCTCCTTTAAAAGCGTGGAGTCCGTTGCACCATACCATAAAACAGTCCAAAGAATCCTGCTGTATTGCTTGTCCCAAAGTGAATGTGAGTAATGTCCACCGGTGTATATACAAGAAGTCCACTGAAGTGATAATCCAAAGTGCTGGAAAGGAAAGTCCACAAAGATCACTCCACAGTCCAGTTTGCTGGTGGTCGTATGGTGAGCAACGACCTCAATTGTTTGACATGCTGCCTGCTTTATACTGTCTTTTTCCTTTTTCCTGTCATGTGATTGCTCACATGACAGGCAGACCAATAATCATTTATTAAATACAAAAGATAAGAGGAATAAAATTACTAAGACAACATGTAAACCTATTAAAACTCTAATATACATAAAATCAATATAATATATAGAGTGGTTAAAACATGTCATGTGTGACAGTGTCACACTATGAATCGACTGATTGTCTCTAAACTTGCCAATCTTATGTTGATGACACAAATGTATGACTGCTCAAACAAGACAATGAAAGCATATATAGAATAACTTTAAAAAAAAATCCTTCAGGAGCAGGGTTGGGAAACACTGGATTAGACTATGGTGGGCCGCCACAATCTAGTTAATGAATGGGAAACACTGATGGGTTGAAAATATCATTGCTAGAACAAAACCTTGAGAAACTCCATGTGTGATATTAGGATGGCCACAATAGATGGAAATTTAGAAAGACACAATAATTTATAGATTAAATTAAATTTGGACACAATAGATAGAAGAGCAAACACTACACATTTAATTATTTTCTTTATTTGCACAAATGTGTTTTCAGTGGTGTGAGAGCTGACCAGATCAGAGATGTGTCCTGTCAGACCAGCACATCCTCCTCCTTTCAGAAACACATCAGTCATCATGACACAGAAGCAGCCCTGCAGCTCGATTCTCAGCAGCCAGTGCATGATGATCTGCAGAGAGTCAAAGACCAGCACAAAACCAGCATGAAGAACAAGTATGAGAGCTTATTTGAGGGAATCAAACTACAAGAGAATCAGACCCTCCTGAACAGGATTTACACACAGCTGTACATCATAGAGGGAGAGAGTGAAGGAGTGAATGAGGAACATGAGGTGCTACAGATGGAGAAAAGTTACAAGACCCTCCAAGACACTCCAATCAACTGCAATGACATCTTTGATCCTTCAGCAGAACTTGGATATGAGGAGAAGAGAAGAGAGAAGAAGGGCAAAATAAAGACTGTTCTTACTAAAGGCATCGCTGGAATCGGAAAAACCGTCTCTGTGCAGAAGTTCATTCTGGACTGGGCCGAGGGAAAAGCCAATCAGGATGTAGATTTCATATTTGTGCTTCCATTTAGAGAGCTGAACTTGATTAAAGAGCACCAGTACAGTCTTCACAGACTTCTTCTGGACTTTCATCCTGAACTTCTAGATCTGGACTCAAAGATTTATGATGAGTGTACAGTTGTGTTAATATTTGATGGTCTGGATGAAAGCAGAATTAAACTGATGTTTTCAGACAGTGAGAAAGTTTCTGATGTGACTGAGACTTCATCAGTGGGTGTGTTAATGTCAAACCTCATGAAAGGAGATCTGCTTCCCTCTGCTCTCATCTGGATCACCACCAGACCAGCAGCAGCCAATCAGATCCCCTCCAAATACATCAACCGTGTGACACAAATTCAGGGATTCAATGAGCCTCAGAAGGAGGAATATTTCAGGAAGAGAATCAGTGATGATGATCAAGCCAGCAGAATCATCTCACACATCAGAAAAGCAAGAAGCCTCCACATCATGTGTCACATACCTGTCTTCTGCTGGATCTCCTCCACTGTGCTTCAAAACATCCTGAAACAAGACCTCAGTGCAGAAATCCCTCAAACTCTGACTGAAATGTACATACGCTTCCTCCTCATTCAAACTAGTATGAGAAACAAGAAGTATGAAGAGAGCGATCTAGAGAAAGTCCTGCAGTCCAACAGAGAAGTGATTGTGAAACTTGCGGAACTGGCTTTCAATCAGCTGATGAAGGGCAATGTGATGTTCTATGAGGAGGACCTGATTGAGAGCGGCATAGACGTCACTGACGCCTCAGTGTATTCTGGGATTTGCACTGAGATCTTTAGGGAGGAATCTGTGATTTATCACAGAAAGGTTTACAGCTTTGTACATCTGAGCTTTCAGGAGTTTTTTGCAGCACTGTATGTGTTTTTCTGTTATTTACACAAGAACAGTGAAGTTCTGAAAATGTTCCTCACAGGAAAGTCCAGAACTCAGTGTGAGATTGTTTCTCTGGATGTGTTTCTGAAGGGAGCAATGAATAAAGCCTTGAAGAGTAAAAATGGACACCTGGATCTTTTGCTTCGATTCCTTCATGGCATCTCACTGGAGTCCAATCAGAGACTCTTACAGGATGTGCTGATTCACACAGAGAACAACCCAGAGGGCATCAAGAAAATAACCCAAAACCTCAAATCAGGTCAAAAAAACAATGTCAGCCCTGAAAGATGGATGAATCTGTCACACTGCTTGATTGAAATGAAGAATAATTCTATTGTTGAAGAAATGCAGGCATTTTTAAAATCTGGAACAAACGACAAACGTCTTTCTCTTGCACAATGTTCAACTTTGGCAAACATGATCTTGATGTCAGAAGAGGTGATGGATGAGTTTGACCCTAAAAAGTACAAGATCATATCATCACAAGAGGGTCGAAGGAGACTGTTACCTGCTCTGAGGAACTGCAGAAAAGCTCTGTGAGTGTGAAAATATGAACATAATATCAACTGAATTGAAATATGAACATAATACCCCCATAATGATAGATGAAGTTGGGCTTGACACCTGCATGCCTTTTAATCAAATATCCTTTTTTTCAGTTTGGCAGACTGTAATCTCACAGATCAGGACTGTGAAATTGTGTCTTCAGTTATACAGTCATCAAACTCCCCCCTGAGAGAGCTGGACCTGAGTAAAAATGACCTGCAGGATTCAGGAGTGAAGCTGCTCTGTGCTGGACTGAGGAGTCCAAACTGTCAACTCAATGTGCTGAGGTTTGTGTTTCACATTTATTAATTACATTTTCTCAATTGTTTATATAATTAATTGTGCTTTTTAAGCGATTATAAAATAAGGGCTTTTAAAACACATTGCAATGGCATTTCAAGTACACTTAAAGTGTGCTAATGGCATCATTATAGTGCGCTCCAAACACAATAAAGTAATCTTTATAAATAATGGCACAGCTTAAGAATTTGCCTTTTACTGACATTTTAACTCTCATATCATCAGTGAGAAAATGAGAACAGATATATGTATATTGAATGTAGGAACCACTACTGACTGGAATCAAACACGGGTCGCTGCGACACAAGCTCACTCGGTTTACCAGTTGTGCCACCACACATATATTCATCATACAAACTTGGGTTACTTTGTGTTCTTCCTTTACAAGTCCTGCTATAAGCAAACTAATTTTTCCATCAATGACAGGACAAATTATATGGATTTAAAGACTGCGAATTAAAGACTGCGAATTGCAGAGAAACGTCTCAATATAGGCGCAATAAGTGGTGCGTGAAAATAAACGTGAAACTGTATAAAACATGAAATTGCGTTAAACTTGAAGCTGTTGAAGAGAATGTTTTTCCCTTATATCTGACATGATCTTTCATTAACGCTGCAGGATGCAATTACATTAACTGGCATAACATTAGTTTTATTCTTGTGCACGCACCAAAACACAGACAAGTTCTGTTCGATGGGAAGAATGTGAATGTGCAGAACTGCTTTTTTTCAGTGTGTGCGGATGAAATAAACCCATCCGTAACATTTCTCTGCGGTGTAAGGGAACTAGGATCAATATAACTCAAAGGGTGATTGAATTACTGTGAACAAGAACCAAATTAATATGCAAATCATTCAGAATTAATTAGAGATGCACCGATTACAATTTTCTAGGCCGATTTCCGATCATTGAGTTTGTCCTGCCGATACCGATTTTAGCCGATTCCGATTTCATTTTTTCTAACCAATTTACAGCACACACATGTATTTTCTATCTTTTCTTTGCCCCTTTCACACGTAAGTTTAAAATATTCTAACCGACCCCTCAGAGTGAGTTTTTTTTTTTCAAGGCGACCGTTATTTTAGAAAGTTCCCTTTAATGTTTCCATGGCGATGCATCACACGATACACCGCAGCCACAATAACACTGTATGACAGATGTGTCGCTTTTATTTAGTTTTTCCTTTTTTATTCAAAATATTCACAAACTTGCTTACCATGTCATCAACTATCTGATATTCCGGTTCTCAAATAAAGTGAGTGTGTTTGGTTATGAATAATCTTGATCTATAACGTGAGATGGGCGCCGCCATATGTTGTCCTGTCAGTCGGATTTACAGCACGTGAATTCATCAGTTTCTCCCGAAATATGTGCAAGTAAGAGGCCGGTGAACTGTGAGAAGAATATAGTAAACGTTATAGTTACTTCCACTATGTTTGTCTAATAGGAATAACACGCGCCGGCAAATTATATCTGAATAGATTGTTATTGCTGCTTCCACAGACATCAGTGTGTATTTTACAAACTCCAAATGTATTGTTTTACTCGTGCTTATGTGTTTATAAATGTCTGAAACCTAAAATAAACATTATGCGGTTGAAAACACTGCATAGTTGTGACATATGACAGCGCTGAACGCGTCCGACTCTGGCTCAGCGCCAGCCAACGCGCGAAAGCACAGTTTGAATCTGGCAGTTATGAGACGTCACTGAACATTTTATATCCCATAACTGGCACTGTACTCTCAGGGGATCACATATATGGATCAAAATCACATATATGGGACCGTACCGCTCAAAAGGTTAATCCGAGTGCATTTGACCGGCATAAAATCGGCATATGTCAGACTGAAATATGTCAGACGTGAAAATCGGCCAATTACGGTCACCAGCCGATCAATTGGTGCATCTCTAGAATTAATATTTAACACTTTATCATCTATTCGTCCATAGGGCTGTGCAATTAATTGAATTTCGATTTTGGCTCCCAACGATCACCAAAATAGTACAATCGAGTAAAAACTATTATTTATGTTCTTATTTATTGTGTTATGAATGACACTCGCACACGCACATCTGCCCCTCCCGAAGCCATAAACTCTCTCAGCTTGAATGTTTAAATTGATAAGACTTAAAAAGAAGTGAAAATTATCAACTTTAGTTACGATGCAATGCTGGCCCGATTGTGCAAGTGACAATTCCTTCATGTCCCGACTCCTAAACGTGAGTGTAGTTTCGACGCTTGCCTTGTCCAACCCATTTTGAGAGACAGAGAGAGAGAAGACGCGGCACCGCTGAACACTCATGCGGTTTGTGAAATTGCGTTTTGGAGAAAGTTTTAAAATTATTGATTTGATTTTATAATCTGTGTGGATTCATTTAGGCTACTTATACTGCGGGAATTTCACGCATTATAAGTGGTAGACCTGCGGGAATTATTCAAATACGTATTGAAGTATTATCTGTTATAAGCCTATTATTTATTTTAATAGTTCAAAAAGTACAATAAATGTTCAAATTTTGATTTTTTTTTTTTTTTTTTAAGAATTGTTGAAAGGCCTCTTTTTAATAAATACAACACGTTCCCAAAGTCGTGTGAAATAATCGTGTACATAATCAGGATTTCAATACTGACCAAAACAATCGTGATTATGATTTTTTTCCATAATTGAGCAGCCCTATTTGTCCACCAATAAATTGAGATTAGGGTATTTTATAAATTCTGGACATATTATTATCCCATGGCCTCCATCCATCCATCTTCTTCCGCTTATCCGGGGCCGGGTCGCGGGGGCAGCAGTCTAAGCAGAGACACCCAGACTTCCCTCTCCCTAGACACTTCCTCCAGTTTTTCCGGGGGGACACCGAGGCGTTCCCAGGCCAGCCGGGAGACATAGTCTCTCCAGCGTGTCCTAGGTCTTCCTCGGGGTCTCCTCCCGGTGGGACGTGCCCTGAACACCTTCCCATCCCATGGCCTATGGTAATAATATCATAAAATTATGATCACTGATTATGAGCAAGGTAACAAAATCTACAGTTTAAGGCAGTAACTTGTAAGCACACTGTTCAATGTCAAAATAATTCCTTCGTTAATAATTAGTTACACATAACTTTATTATATTAAATAAAAATTATTCACACCTTCACAAAATCCACACATTTAACATCCTATACAAAATTCACACCCCATTCAAATTTATTTACCTCTACAAAATACACACGCTGTACCAAAAATCTTATACACATTTTACCTGGTGCCCCTTGCATCACAGCCCATTCCACCCATAATTGTGTTTATGATTTATGAAAATTAACAAAAAGACTGATGATGGTTAAACCATACAAAATAGTCCCTAAGCCACATTACAGTCTAAACACAAATAGCAAGAGCTTTACATCTAGCCATTCATGCACAAACTATTCATTGAGCACTAGCAAAAGTGTTTGTTTTCCAGTAGATGTCAGCAATATTTCACTAAACTATGAAACGTATCACGTTTTCGCCATGAAATGAAACTGAGAAATGTAGATCTTCTTTAGTGTGAATTTTACATAAAATGCCATATATCCCCCCAAATCTGCAAAACCGAGGATAAACATTAATAAAAACGTGATATTACACACGTTTAAAGAACTGACATGATTGTTAAAAAATCATACTGTCGGGGGCTCTAGAGAACTCAGAACAGCTGTTTGCATAAAGTTTAAGGTAAAAATAACTGCCATTAACTGCCAGGCCTGTTTCTACATTGGATGTGGCGATCGAGGCGACGACGAAACATAACAAATTCCCAACCATAAACTGAACGTTCTTAAAAAATAATGAAATAAAAAACACTGAACGTGGGTTTTCTTTCTGACACATTTCAAGCACTCGCTGGGCGAGGGAAGATTGATGCAGTGGACCGGGGTGAGTCTGGGTTTTGTGTTTTTTTTTTTGCTTTATTTGGTAATATTTTGAACTAAAAGTATTAAAATTGTATTAGTAAAAAAAGAAATTGCTAGGGGCACCCCTAGTAATTGCCTATTCCGTTAAGTTTCCGTTAAGTTGTTAAGTTTCTATTTTTATTCCGCAAACATCGTTTTCATGGAGACAGATGCGGTGTGTGTGCGTGAGAGAGAGAGAGATGCATGAGTGACAGAGAGACGGAGGGAGAGCAGGGAAAGGAAATGCAGCTGAACGAATACGCTGCGTGTTTTATTTCAAAGTTTCTTTATTGTTTTTTCCGCTAGAAACATCAAGTCAACGTACAGTAACAATGATTTTATGAAATAATCGTTCCACACTGTTAATACCCCGATAAAACCCTCCCTCCAACAAACAACCTACAGTCTCCAGTAAGAAGACAAAAAATATATATACAATGTTAATATCCTAAAACATTTTCAAAATAAAATAAATAAAAAGATGCTCAGCTTAACCCTCTGGGGTCGGCAATCATGCCGGCGTGATCTGCTCGCTTTTTTTCTTATCAGTGCAAAAGAGATTCAAAATACTCTGTTGGTTTTGATCTTACATTTAAGTGTTTTACATCATTCGATCCAGTTAAGTTTCTTTTTTTTTTTGTGAAAATTTATTTTTTTAATGAGCTGAGGCCACCACGCCCCCCGGCGCTATTCACATGGTAATAGTTTAGGTGATCTATATGCCTTGCGCACGCCCCCGATCAATGCCATGAAAACACAGTTTCTCGTCAGATTCACGGATAGTTCATCGCGTTTGGAGGATGGCACGCTTCTCCGGTAAAGTCGTCCTCCAGATGATTCTCTTTCCTCAGAGAAAGACGGTTGCATCTCAGACGAAGAACGGCTGCATTTTCAAGAGTGAATTGATCCCATCGAAGATACGAGTAAGTTGTTTAGTGTTATATAATTATTGTTCTGATTATATAGAACTCATATGAATTTTCAGACTATATTTTGCTTAGTTTTGATTAGCTTTTGACATCTTTCAGGAAAGATTGCCTTACAATATCCCTAACATTCGGCTATATGGTCGTGTAAACCGTTTCAATGTGATATTACTCTAAACATATTTGAATGATATTTCACTCTGTTTTGATTAGCTTATGACACTGATTATCATGCTAAAAATACTGACTTTTGCGTAAAGTAGCTTATTCGCGAATATCTGCTTAGGTGTAAATATGATTTCGTGCAAATATATTTCAGCCTCCGGTAAAATGTGATAGGCCTACTGTCTAAATACTAGACATTATATTTTTATATATAAATGTTCGGTTTTGGTTAGCCTATGACACTTATCTTGCTAAAATATTGCCACAGATGATTGTGAATACAGGTGTAAATGTTTGAAATGCTCTAAATGCATGCGGTCTATATGGCCATCAACAGCTCGCAGTGACGCGATCTATGGCCCATAAATAGATATTTCTCCGTTCTATGGCCCATTAACAGATATATAGGCTACATGCATTGTGCGTCCATACCCATTAATCGCCCATCTTTGGATAATGTATGCTAACAGTTGTATTTATTTTTTTAGGAATGTGTCTGTATCACGCTCTCCTTCTCCAGCACCGCAGAGGGACACGCAGGTGTCGTTCAGTTCTCAGTGTGATCGAGAATCATACAGACGTAATATTTTACTGATGAAATGTAATTGCGTTTACATCGTCATAATATACAAGTAGGGCCTACCTATTCTTGTGTGAAATTACAAAAACGGTTGTCTTTTTTTTAACCCATGGCCATTAGTGATTGATAATGATAATAATACAGTTTCTTTGATTGTGTTATCAACAGATGTGACAATGAACATGTCCAAGCACCTGTCCCGAAGAGAGCCAAGGCAAACAAGCAGGCAAGCAACAGGTCCAAGGTCCACCCTGTCATGGAAAACCGAGACTTATGTTGACATGGTTCCACAGACTGCGCGGTTCCTGCCCGCACGGGAAACTGGACCGCAACTGAGCTCTGTTGTCTCACATTCTCCCATGAGTCTATTTGTAACAGTATAGGCTACACTACCTTTATTTTTTTGAAAGGATGTGTTAAGTTATATTGTTAGGAAAGATTTCTATTTTGAATAAATGCTTTTCTTTTTAATCAGTGAATCCTGAAACAAGTATCAAGTATTCCGTCCTTCGGATGAGACGTTAAACGTTAAATTATATTTTAAAGTGTATTAAAATAGAAAATCATTATTTTAAATTGTAATAATATTTCACAATATTACTGTTGTTTCTGTATTTTTTTATCAAATAAATGCAGCCTTCTTCCAAAAATATTAAAAATGGTAATGTGTCAAAACGTTTGACTGGTACTATATGTTTATATATGTACGGTAGCACTGTGGTCTTGTGAGGCACAACATTTAGTTCCTCCACATAGAGGAATTACAATAAAAACAGATTGAAAAACAAAACCTTTGAATCTCCACTCATTCTCAGATTCTCCTCTCTGCCTCACAGCACCGTGATGGGGGCATTAGCCATTGGGGGAGTGTCTATTGTCTCCCCTCATTCATATTCATGGCCATCAACACCCCTACACATACAGCAGTACTGGCACAAAAACTGACTTACAAAGTTAAAATCGTTATATTGTTGTTTTGTGAAAGAGTGATCAGAATGATTTTCACATAATTTTGTAGTAAACATTCTAGCTTACAAGAATGGTAACTCAAAAGTCTTGTGCCAAACTATTCAGTATGAGTTATATGGGCTCATTGCAGTGACAATTTTTTCCCCAAAACTTACTAACCATGTATAATATTTTTTTTCTATAAAATGCAAACATGTAACTTCTATTTTGCTCACATATTATTTTAGCAGAGTTTGTGCTGAATACAGCAGAATTATGAGTTGGCCAAAGGTATGTTGTAAGTAGCTGAAATAAGCACAAATGTCAGGGCATGTCAAAACATCTCAAGGGCCCCAAAAACCCATCAGACCCCAGAGGGTTAAGTGTCTTGAGAATTAGCTAGTAGATAGTCTAAAAAGGGGGGCCACAGTTTATCAAAGATCCTTAAAGATCCAGTCTGTGACATTCAGATTTTTTCCAGTTTAATGCAAGTGAACACTTCTTTCAGCCATGCATCAACAGAAGGAGGTGAGGCATGTTTCCATTTCAGAAGTATGAGACGTCTCGCTAGCAAAGTAGTAAAGGCTAGAGCCTTTTGAACCGTTACTGAAAGGTTAGCTTCAACGGTCATCCCAAAGATGGCCAGAAGTGGATTTATGTCAAGATCTATGGCAAAGGCTTCCCTCAGAATTTTGAATATTTTAGTCCAGTAATCGTATAATTTAGGGCATCCCCATAACATATGAATGAGATCTGCTGGTGATTGCTTGCACCTATTACATGCATCAGTGACAGAGGGGTATATTTTAGCAAGTTTAGCATTCGTATAGTAAACCCTATGTAGAATCTTACATTGTATCAGGCCATGTCTTGTACTTATAGATGATGTGTGTACGAGAGCAAGAATACGCTCCCAATGTTCATCAGAGATTTCAAATCCCAAGTCTCCCTCCCATGCCTCTCTGACCCTACTTGTAGAGGCTGGATTAATATTGTGAATCAGATTATAAATGACAGAAATACAGTGTTTTGAATGTGGTTCAAGCTTTAAGAAGTCATCCAATGGCGATTCAGGGGGGCGATTCGGAAAGTGAGGGAATAGTTTTTGCACAAAATGCCTGACTTGAAAGAAACGAAATAAGTGGGAATTAGGTAAGTCAAATCTTTTGGAAAGGTTATTAAAGGATGAGAAAACTCCACACTTATAGAGATCATCAATGGTCCTTATGCCTTTATCAAACCATATTCGAAACGCCTCATCCATATTAGAGGGTGCAAAACTGTGGTTTTTAATTGTCGGAGAGAGTGTGGAAGACCTGTGCAACCCAGTCTGTTTTCTAAAGTGATTCCATATCTTAACTGAGTGAGATACCACTAAATTTGAACTAATGTTAGTAGGCAAGGGTAGTTGAGAGCATATAACTGAGTGCAGGGAGGGGCGTGCTGAGGACTGTTTCAGGTAGACCAAGCAAGGGGGTTCAGAATTCAGATTGTTCCTCCAGTATACAGTTTTCTGGATATTGCAGGCCCAATAATAGTGCAAAAAGATTGGGAGTGCAAAACCTCCCTTGTTTTTTAGGGAGCTCTAAAACTGACTTTTTAAGTCGAGCTGGTCCATTTCCCCATAAAAAGGAAATTATTCGTTTGTCCAAATCCATAAAACACTTTTTCTTTAGAAAAACTGGGATATGTTGGAATAAATACAAAAACTTGGGTAGAACAGTCATCTTGATTAGGCTTATACGCCCAGCAAGAGAAAGAGGGAGGTTAGCCCAACGATCCATGTCAGACTCAACCTTTTTAAGTAAGGGGACAAAATTAGGGATACCGTCTGCATATAGGGATAATTTATACTCTCTACCTAGCCGGTTTATACCTTTAAAATTTACATCCTCACGAAGCCAGGTGGCTAAGGGCTCAATGGCAATGGCAAAAAGCAAAGGCGACAAAGGGCAGCCCTGCCTAGTGCCCCTCTGAAGCAAAAAAGGTGATGAAACCACACTATTAGTTAAAATAGAAGCCTGTGTGGAGACATACAATAGTTTGATCCAGGAAATAAAACGATCATCAAAGCCAAAGCTTTCCATTATACGAAATAGATATCCCCACTCGACTCTATCAAACGCCTTTCCCGCATCTACATCTGAACTAGGCATATTGAGGATATTGAAAAGTTTCCTTGTATTAAAGAAATAATGTCTTCCAATCATAAAACCTGTTTGGTCATCCGAAATTATTTGGGGAAAGACTTAGTTAAGATTTTATAGTCCACATTCAAAAGTGAAATGGGTCTATAGCTGCTACACAGCAAGGGGTCTTTGTCTTTTTTGGCAATCAAAGTGATTGACGCTAACGACAGGGTGGGAGGCAGATAGCCCTTAGAAAAAAATACTCGTTAACCCTCTGGGGACCAAGAACGCGCCCGCGCGTTTTGCTCGTGTTTTTTTTTAGCAATGCAAAATAAACTCAAAATGCTCTGTTAATTTTGATCTTTCATTTTCGTGTTATACATCAATCGATCCTGTTCAGTTTCAATTTTTTTTCTGTATACTCACAATAAAAATAAAGTGTTTTGCTTTTTGCCAAATAAAGAAAAATTAACATGATGCGCGTTCTGCACTCTCTCTGTCAATGAACTCCAATTTGAAACGCGTTCGAAAATGATCTGTAACTCCGCGAAAATTCAGTCAAACAGGCAAACATACCCACGGGCATAAAGCTTGAGATCGCATCTTTCAAATGAAGTAATTTATATATAAAACAAATATTCTCAGCTTCTGTAATCTGTATGAAAAGAGAGCGATTCCAGTCGAGCTCATTACGAGCTCATTGACTTTAATTCGTTCACGCCTACTGACGGAGCGCGCTATTCACAAGATAATGTGTTAAGCCATCTATGCAAAACAGGTAAACGCCCCCAAGCAAATGCTTTAAGTTTCATCATTCAGTCACCTGCGCGTTGGGAAGATGGCACGACACAATATTCTTCAACTTTTTTAAAAGGAATGGAGCTTCATCACTACCTCCGCCTGCAACTCGGAGTGCGCTTAGCAACACTGTCAGAAATCAGAAAGAGTAAGTAGGCTACATATTTTACCCAATATTATTACAGATATTTTACAGATATTTTCACAAATTAATATGGAAAACATGTCGATTTTACTGGTTTTCTAAGGCCAAATTAGAACCTGGAATTGATATTTTTCCCGCAGTGCTGAATGAGAAGAGCCATTAATATTATTAATAAACTATTGTTTTCTAAGTGGCTAACAACATCTCCATCTCCGCTGTTAAGCAGATGCGCTTTTAGAGAGAAATGCTCCTTTCATACGCATTTCATAATCAGAATGTATTAGCTTTTGATTCGAATTTGTTTGTTTTAAAGTGGACATTTCAAGCTTTAGCCTACATAGGCTATATTTTGTTTCTGTTCTCGCGCTCCAGTTCATGGAGATCATGAAAGCGCGCCTGATTGTTTTATTTTATTTTACAAAAGCACAACGCTTTCTTGTTATTGTGAGTTTACACAAAAGTAGTTGCGAATAATGTATTATTATTTTCTGTATGACCAGAAATGATAAGAGTAGGCTATTTTAAGTTGTTTCACTGTTGATAGGAAAATGCAAGTGTTCTCGTCCGCGGCTCCGTGCCATGCAGTCTAACCCGTATTATGAATGACATTTGACGAATTGCTTTGTTCTTTTTTTGGATAAAAGCGTCTCTAAATATGTAGCCTAATAAATGTTATAATAAAATAATAATAATTATTATTATTTCCGTACACGGATCCCAAACACACCGCGTCTTCTAAGTCAGGTGACTGTAAATGCGCAAAAACTGTTTCCATTGCAGTTGGTCGCAAGATTTGTGTGCTTTGCAAAGGACAGCTTGGTAAAAAGAAGGACACACCAAATGCCAGGCATTGTAATGTTCACTTGTGTCTTCAGTTGAACAATTAGTTCATTTTTTCATTTTTCATTTTCATTTATATTTTTATTTCATTCTTTTGAAAAAGAAATGAAAAGGAGCAGAAAGAAGATAAAATTATAATATCTGCCCCTTATCAACATAAGTTAAATTACAATTCCAAAGAGGTGCGCTTACAACACACATCTACTTTGCAACACATATACAAAGACATAAATCAAATATCACATTTCCTGCTAAATTGATGTATTATATTTTTCTATTAGTAATGCTTTTACACTCTTCAACAAAAAACGATGTTGAAGTTTAAATTTCACTATTTAGATTGTTCCACAGACTGACACCGTGTATTGAGACACATCTTTCCTTTAATTTTATTCTAAACTCGGGTTTCTGAAAGACTTCAGTTCCTCTTAAATTGAATTTACTAGCTCTTTTGATGAATCTATTTAGTTCCTCCACATAGAGGAATTACAATAAAACAGATTGAAAAACAAAAAAGATTCAAAGCTCTTTGTTTAGGCTTGCCTCATGATGGGCCATTGGGGGAGTGTCTGTCACACCCTGGGTCTGAATCTCATTAATATTGATGGGCCATCACCACACCCATAATCCTCGGTCTTACAAAAAAACGGTCTTACAAAGTTTAAATCAATGTATTGTTTTATGTGAACGATTAGGCAGGATGTTTTTCACATCATTTTGAAGCCAGAACTCGAAGCGACAGCATCCATTAGTCAAAAGTCTCCGGAACACATATTTAGTATGTGTTTTGTGGTCTATTTCAGCAACTTTCATTTTTATTTTTTTCAATAACCACGCATAAACATTATTCTCTTAAAAATACAAACATGTACATACATGTTGCTCACATATTATGGTAGCCCTGTTTGTGCTATATAGAGTGAATTTACACCTTTGCCATTAACATGTTTATAAATAACTGAAAAAAGCACAAATGTCAGGGCATTTCAAAACATCCCAAGGGCCCCAAAAACACCTTGGTCCCCAGAGGGTTAAACATATTCTGTAATGCAGGTGCTAGGGATGTAGAAAATGCTTTATTAAACTCCGTAGTTGTAATGAAGTAGCGAACTCAGAGGGATCCATTTGCAGCTTTTATTAGAATGGTCAACAGGCAGGGTCAAATAGTAGCAGAGAGAACAACGGAGAGAACACAGGGCAGATCGGGGTCACAGGCAGAAGTCGAGGCAGGCAGCAAAAGGCTAGGTCCAATAGGCAATCCGGGTCAAGGCAGGCGGAGAACAATCAGAGGTCGGTATAAACAGTCCAAGGTCAGGAACAGAACAGCAAACATATAGATAACCGCTTGGAATTAAAAGCTGGGGCAATGCAATACTTCGCAATGAACGAGAGTGAACAGGGTTTATATGGGTGAGTGTGGATGAGCTGCAGGTGTTTGTGTAATCAGTCCCAGGTGAATGAGATGATGAGTGCTGATGAGTCCGGGCAGTGAGTGTGGGAAATGTAGTTTGTGAGGAAGTGATCAGTCTATTGTGGCTCTAGAGGGCACTCCAACTGGTAATCGTTACAGTAGTAAACCCGTCAGGGCCTGGTGACTTGCCGTTCTGCAAAAGTTTGATAGCTTCCACTACCTCAGAAACTGATATTGGGTCACCAAGGGTCTTAGCCATGTTACTATCAATGTTGGGAAAAGTGATCTTATCCAAGGGCCATTCCCCACAGTCAGAGCCTAAGGAAAGCTCAGAAGTATAAAGGCTTGAGTAAAACTCTAGGAAAATCTTATTAATTTTTATGTGGATCATGAAATACTTCTCCTTGTGGTGACCTTATTCCATTAATCAGCTGATGCTCTGGCTTGATGAGCTAATAATTTACCTGCCTTATCACCTAGTTCAAAAAAACATTGCTTAGATGTAAGCAACTGCACTTCAGCCATATTCGTGGTCAAATGATTAAATTCCGTTTGTAAACGAAGGCGTTCTTTATACAGATATTTATTTGGATCAACAGCATACTGATGATCTAAACTTTGTAGGTCCTTAAGGGTTGTATCTAATTTAAGCTTGTCAGCCTTGTTGTTACCAGAAAAATAAGAAATTATCATACCTCTTAAATATGCCTTAGACGTTTCCCAAATGAATTGAATATCACTTGTCTTAAGATGGGTTTCTTGAAGAAAGAACACATCCCCCCTAAAACATAATGTGGCTAATTTTAATATTATTGTTCACCCCTTTAACATTCCATGATAAGAAACGAATACTGGAACTCTCTTTAGTCTTAGCCATTATCAATCGGCCACATGACAGCTTCAAATCTGAGCAAAACGCAAAAAAGAAAGAAAAATAAAGAAACACTTCAAGGAAAATAAAATAAAACACAATAAAGCAAATTGGAAAGCCATAGCGTTCAAAAAGGAAAAAGAAACAAAGACCCATTCCAAGATCCTAAATCCCACTCCTAACATATCAACCCAGAACCACGCAGAGAACCTGCTAAACATCAACCTCTCAATGCAATTTCTCAAAATGACAAATATTACTATCAAATTGCACAAAGGACCCCGGCTCCACAAAATATGTATTTTAGGCCATGAATAAAGAACAAAAACTGATCAAATTCAGACTACCAGTAACACACAGCAACGCTGTATATGACAGTCTGCATAAAAGTTCTCCTGGGCAGCAGATGTACAAAAATTACGGTGTAACGGCATTGGGTCATACCATGAACATTAGCTCAAATGATCTATAGGGAATTTTAATAACTAATCATGAATATGATTAATATATTGCATATTACAGTTACATTCAATTATCGAAATTGAAAATAGATAGATTATATGAATATATGAATAATCAATCACAACGTCTTATAATTCCTCATTCATATATCAATAATCTTATTTCAGATCGATTATGAGATAATCCTTAAGGGAAATTAATGTAATTATCAAATATGGGTTTGTCCAGCAAACGACCATAAGATTAACCTATCAATTTCTCAATAAAGTTATCCCTTCTTATAAACTCCAAGAAATATTAACTTTCTGGCCGTGAACATTAATTTTCCTGTGTTTATAAAATTAAACGACTCAATGTAGTAAATAATAAGAGCTGGTAGCTCTTGGATCGCTAATCTCATTGACTTTGTATTTACGAATTTTCAAACAGAAACAGTCATGGATATAGGTTTTAATAAATGCAAAACTACAGAATATACGGACTACACAATATACACTGATTATATGTCTATGTACATAACTTACAGTTAAACAATACAAAACAAAATGGATAACAGATGAGAGAGGGAGATTTGGAGAGAGGGAGAGAGTGAGAGAGAAGAAGAGTGACTTAAATCGACTCGGAGCAGGGTGCACAAGTCGCGCGCGGAGTTTTGTGGGTGAGAGAGAGAGAGAGAGAGAGAGAGAGAGAGAGAGAGAGGAAATAATAGATCACGAATGATCATAGAATAGCAAAATCACAGACCTTTGAGAGCCAACAATGAATCAAACCTTAAAACATTACAAACTCGTTGGAGTTATACTTGCATAGTTCGTTTGTGTGTGTGTCTGAGACCAGGGGCGCGCGTTCTCGTGTGTCCTCGGAGCAGAGCGCGTTCTCGTTGACGTGCTCTCTCGTGTTTCCAGAGCGCTCTGGTTGCGGGAGATTTGAAGGCCTCTTGAAAATGAAATTGCAGAGGGGATAATTCAGGCTAAGTTCGTTTCACTCTTAGGTGAAGGAGAATTTGAAAATGAAAACAAAAACTAAGATAAAGAAAATAACAGAAGACGGAGGCAACTCCAAAGGAGTTCAGGACCATAGACTTTTCACATGACGAAGATCGGAAGAGGAGAGGAGAGGGAAGTTCCGTCTTTTACGGTGCCTGGTTATGGCCCTAAATATGCTTTTCTTTTGTCTGCATTATAATGGCTAACGACTGGCTATTCACGCTGTTTCAACCCCTAATTTCTTTCATAGTTCTCACTTCACATTTGAAACTGTATCAAATGTCTTTCTTAAATAAAGAAACATTTCCGCAGTGTTAATTTCGTTGACGAATAACTTTCGTCATTATTTTCGTCAATGACATTTTTTCACAGACGAAAACGAGACGATAACTATATAAAAACCAGTTTTAAATGACGACAACTATGACGAAAATGTATTGACATTTTCGTCAACGAATAAAAACTAGACGGAAATGTTAGGGAGGGACGATTGGGGAAGAGATCCAGTCAGAACTGATTTGCGTTTGTGGTAGATGCGCACATTTGAATTGTGACCGTGCTGATCTACCGGCGACCCACGAGTTGGCATGCGCTTGATGCATTTCTCATAAATCGTTAAAAAATGTAAACGTCTGGGAGAAAGAGAAGAGCAGACATATGGATAGATCTGAATAAGAGTGACGACGCGAAAGAGAGCTTTATTCTGTATGTTTTTCTGTGTGAACACACACACACGACGCGAAGCGTGCAGCCCTGCACATAGACAGCTATACAGCGCGCTGCGCGCAAGGACTGAATTGAGCTCTCTTTCGCGTCTGAATGGACAAATACACACAACTTTTATGTCCGTTTTGGAGAGTATTCACGTACAGTCGGTTATGTCTTTACAGAACGTACAGTTGTGAGAAGAATATCGGACGTGCATCATCAGCAGTGCAATTGGTTCTGCACACTCGGTTTTAAAGTGACAGTGCGTAATAAACCTAATGCCGTCTGTACACTTAATATTGATCGAACAACAAAATAAAAAGAGTTGAGCTTTAATAAGGATTAATTATATTTAATTTAAACATAAATATATCTGCTTGAAAGAATAAAGAATGATGTATAAGTTAAAGACTGCATAGTCATTCACTGAAGAAAACAAAGACTGTTCTACTTTAGGAGAAGTACTTTTATTTAATTTTAAGATATTATTTTATGTCACAGTGCTAAATCTGTGTCTTTTAGAGGAATTTTAGAGAAATTCTAAATTAATGCATTACAATTTAACTAAACCCATTCGATTTTAGTCGAATAAAATCGTATTGTATTTCGTCGACTAAAACTAGACTAAAACTAAAACAATTCAGATGACTAAAATGTGACAAACTAAAATGGCATTTTAGTCAAAAGACTATGACTAAAACTAAATCAAAATTTGCTGTCAAAATTAACACTGCATTTCAGTAAGCATTCCTATTTAGAAAAATTCATAAAAAATAACAGCTAGATGGCAGGTGCACCTAGAGAGCTAGCTAGCATGTTAGCTTAGCACACCATCAATACACGACAGTTTGATCATTTGAATTTCATTGAAAAGGCTAAACATATTATGCAGCTAAAATTAATAAAATAAACCTAACTCATAAATTGGACTCTATATGAGTTCAGTGATTCAGGTTAAATGATTGTGAAATAATGGTTATGTTAATACACAACCAACACCATCAGATCACCGTTCCTATTTGTTCATCTGGCTGTTATAACTCATGTACAGCAGCCAAACAAAACTTAAAGTTAATAATTTAAGGGCGAAGAGCCCAACTAAAACACACACTGATCTCCATAATGGTGACTTGAAAATTAGATTTTCTCCTTTGGTGATTCTGCTTTCCTGTGCTTTGAGTGAATGAGAATACATTTGATTAGTCTAACACAATACAAACATTTTGATTCAATTAGTTGCAAATAAGTTGCATTGACATATTAAAATCATGTGCAATTTACAAATCAATATTGTGTTCAAATAAAATATTCAAATCTTGATTAGATGCATAATGGGTGATACGATTAAATCATGTTCATTCAACAACGTCCTGGGACAACAGAGCCTGTGTTTGTTGATTGGGATTCACTGATCGAAAAGCAGCTGACCGGATGTCATTGTCATTGTCGCTACAACGGTCTTGTCAGCCTTATGATGACCATCCAGGAGCAAGATGAGTGAAAAGAGCGAAAACTACGTATCTTGTATAACATAAATAGCTACGAACTCCGGTGTCCAGATATTGTATACTAGATAATATAAATGAAAATGTTTTAATGAAATCCGAAACACAGCATCGTGTGAATAGACACAAGTAGCATTAGTCCGAAAAGGAGAAGAAAAAGAAAAAAGTAAACCGCTCACGTAGCTTCTGTCGACTCACGCCGGTGGGTTTTGATAAACTCACCAGCCTCATGAGCTGACGACAACCGCCTCTTCTTACCATCCGATGCCGTGATGAAAAGTTTAGATGGGTAATGAAGAGATGGTCTCAGACCAAGCTGGTACAGCTCCTTCATCACCGTTCGGTATTCGGCACGCATCTCCAAAACTTCGGGACTGTAGTCCTCATTGATGAAGACCGGATTACCGCGATATTGAAGCTTTCCTTAGTTTGCGGGCTTCACGTCTCACCAAATCCTTGATCTGGAACTTGTGGAAACTAATTATCACAGACCTAGGTCTCTCCCCTGACTTTGGTTGCACTGTGAGGGCGCGATGGGCATGATCCAAATCAGGAGGAGAGGTAAACAGGCTTGCACCAAAAATTTCCACTAAGAGCTCCGAAAAGAAAGTGGTCGGACGAGGGCCCTCTATCGTCTCAGGTAAGCCAAAGATTTGTACGTTATTTCTGCAGCTCCTCCCTTCTAGATCCATAACCTTGGCTTTAAGTTTAGCGTGTTCGTCAGTTAAAGCCGCAAACTTCGACTCTAGGGTTCCGACACTCAGGCCGCTCGTGTCCGCGTTTGCTTCAAGTGAACAAAGTCTCTGTTCATGGTCGTTTACAGTTGTATGTAAAATGTCCAGTCTCGATTCCAAGGTGGAGAATGCTGATTTAAATTCCGAAGACAATGCCACCCTGTGTTCTTCCAGCAGCGTCGTCAGAGTAGCAATATCTGCTAAGTTCCCGCTAGCCTATGTTTCGTCTTTCTAAACTTCGTCTTTCTTGGCGTTTCGTCTAGATTTCGAAGCCATTTTCGCCCAGAAAGTTTCAAAGTAGTAAGCTGACTGATTAATTGGACAATCAAGTCGTTGATGGGCCAAAAAATAAACTTTAAAATGAAAACTGTTGGAGCACGGGTGAAATGCTGCTACTCCCCACACATGTCAGTGTTTTAAATAGCGTAAAAAAAAAAAGAATAACAAAACGCAATACGTAGTGGCCGGTGTTGATTCTGTGGCGCACCGCCACAAATTAGTCTATGTGTGGGAAACGCTGTAAATGTTCAAACACACCGAAAGAACTTCACAGGTTATGATACATAAGATATACAGGTGCTGATCATATAATTAGAATATCATCAAAAAGTTTATTTATTTCAAGAATTCAACTTAACAGGTGAAACTAATATATTATATAGTCTCATTACATGCAAAGTGAGTTATTTCAAGCCTTTATTTGTTATAATTTTGATGATTATGGCTTACAGCTTATGAAACCCACAAAATCAAAATCCCAGAAAATTGGAATATTACATGAAATCACACAGTAATTACACAGTAATACCATGGTCATTGAACCAGGTTTTGGTTCTTTTGGCAGGTGCAAATCCTGCTGGAAAATGAAGGAAGCATAGTGCTCTGAAAATGTCCTGACGGCTGCGTTGACTCTGGATTTAACCCTCTAAGCGCCAAAGTCGCAAAATTGCGACAAGACGTCATACTTAATAAAACAGGCTGTAGATCCTAATATGGTGTAATATCTCATTTGTATTCCCTACCACTAGATGGCAGACATGTAATACTTTTATTCAAGACCAAAATGACGTCATGTTCCTATTCAAAGTATTGGAGAAAACAGCAGAGCAAGTGAGCGCTCGTGTCATTGATGCGGAAGCAGTTCAGTTCAGAGCGTCTGAGTAAATTGTGAGATTTGTGAGAGAAAATCATCAAATGGCTAATAAAAACTTGTATCGTGAGGATGTGTTGCAAATGTTATTCGCCGATTCTGACTCTGAAGGGGAATATTTGCCTTTTGAAAATGACGATCGCGCTTCTCCCGGTACATCTTTGCCGCGAAATGGTGCAGCTCGCGCTTCTCCCGGTACATCTTTGCCGCGCAGTGGTGCAGCTCGCGCTTCTCCCGGTACATCTTTGCCGCGCAATGGTGCAGCTCGCGCTTCTCCCGGTACATCTTTGCCGCGCAATGGTGCAGCTCGCGCTTCTCCCGGTACAACTTTGCCGCGCAATGGTGCCGCCGCGCAAGGCGCGAGTGTTCACGAAGCACAAACAGATCAATTTGACCATTTGCCCAACGGGGATGGGAGTGGCAGGGGTGGACGTGGTATTAGTGTACATAGGAGAGTTGTTTCTAGAGGTAAAGGCAGCAGGGGTAGAAGAAATAGGGCTGGAAGTAGCGATAGCTCTTTGGATCCAGTCAGAGCGGCTCGAGGTGGGAGTGGCCGAGGTAGACGTGGCCGTGCTGTGCGTGGGAGAGCTGGGAGATGTGGTAGAGGCAGCAGGGGTGATCTGGGTCTAAATAGGGATGGAAATAGTGATGACAATAGTGGCTGGTTTTTTTTGAGAAATGAAGAAGTGTATCAGGACTGGATCAAACACTTTGATGAGCCTGTTGGTTATCTAGGAGAGAAAGATTTCACCAGTGCTGCACCCTTAGACTTTCTGTCCCTTTTTCTGACTAATGACTTCTGGAACCTCATTACAAATGAAACCAACAGATATGCTCATCAGTTTCTAAACTCCCAACAGCTGAAACCCAATTCCAGATTTCATAATTGGTATGATGTCACTGGTATGATGTCACTTCAGACTTCAGGCAGATTTCATTTTCCAACAGGACTTGGCACCTTGCACACAGTGCCAAAGCTACCAGTACTACTTCTTCTGATGTAAATCCAATAAGCTCACAGCTAGCGTGTCTTCCAAACTCGAACGAACAGCAGAGGACTGATGAAGTTTGGTGCTTTGTTTTTGAGGTAATGAGCTAGTTAGCGTGACGCGTGGACGATTTGCATGTCAATATCTTTTGCGCGTGTGGGTGTGATCATATTGTGACTAATGAGCAAGCGTTTGAGAAACTGGATATCTTGTTGGTTTTATACAAATTACTTAAACAGAATATTTTTTTTTCGTTTTGAATCAGATAAGTTAAAACTACACACTTAAATTTTTATAAAGATATATAGCTCATAAATGTGTGACAAGTATTCGCTGAGTTTTGTTTGTTTAGAGACGTGCTCAAGAAAAAAAAGTTCACGAGACTGAGAGGCAGAAAGCACACCCTGTTTATTTTCTTTATTTTACAAAAGCACAACGTCTTGTTTTGATTGTAAGTGGACACATACAAAAGTAGACATCTCACAGATTCTTTTTTCATATTTATTAAGTCTGTATTACCATAAATTGAGTATTTTAAGTCTATTTAGCTGCTATGTGAAAAGAATTGCGCAAATCGCGCCGGCGTGATTGCCGACCCCAGAGGGTCAAATCGTTTTTTGGTGAGGCCGATTTCCCTTGAAATATAGGGCCTTTACATTCATGTTCTTTGCAGACCCTTTCTCAAAAAGATGAGACAATGCATACAGTGCCCTAAAACACCAGTCTGTAATAATAATATTGTTTTTGTAATGATTTGTTTCTTATTTCTCCCGTTTAGGTTGGCACACTGTAAGCTCACCGATCAGTGCTGTGAAATTGTGTCTTCAGTACTACAGTCATCAAACTCCTCCCTGAGAGAGCTGGACCTGAGTAACAATGGCCTGCAGGATTCAGGAGTGAAGCTGCTCTGTGCTGGACTGAAGAGTCATCTAAACTGTCAACTCAACATACTGAGGTACTTGAGGGTCTGTGAAAAATAACCACATAAGGACATATCGTGGCAAACTTATTCTGAAATTATTCTTATTTAAGGATTATTTCTCACTGCATCCCAAAATTAAAATAAATGAATCTGATCATTCTGATAAAACTTCATGCATTTGAGTTGATGTGGGTGTTGACTCTTTGTATGAATTGCCTCAGATCATTACCATAAGAATAGCGTAGGCATGTTCACATTAGCAGGAAGCTGACATAAGAGACGGGTACATCTCTCTCTCTCTCATACAGATTATATTAGTTTTTGTTTTGAATTCATAATTTATCCTATGTATCTATAGATATATTGCTCATGTTTATGTGACAAATATTTGCTGAGTTTTGTTTAATTTTTGTGACGCACTGCAGAAAAAAGTTCACAGAGATGGCAGAAAACATCTTGTTTGTTTTGTTTGTCTAAACTGTCAACTCAACATGCTGAGGTACTTAAGGTTCTGTGAAAGATAACCACACAAGGACATATAGTGACAAACTTATTCTGAAATGCTTTATTTTTTCACATCAATCTAAACTCCAAATTCCATTATGCATGTGTAATTAAATGCCTTTCTGTGTTGAGTTTGCATTTTCTCTCTGTGGTGGTGTGGGTGTCCTCCTTGCACTCCCCACAATCCAATAAGTGAATTGGAGACAGTAAATTGTCCACAGGTGTGAATATATGTGTATGTTTGTGAGCCCTGTGGTGGACTGGCCATCTGTCCAGGGTGTCCCTTGTCTGTGGCCTGAGACGGTCCCCATCCAACCTCACAGAGCATGAGAGGACCTGCAAAGAATAATGGGAGAAAATTCACAAATCCAGATATGCAAATCTTGTGGCATCATACCCAAAAAGACTTTTAACTGTAATCTGCACCAGATCAGGTGCTGATTTAAGGGTCTGTGTACTTAAGCAAAGTAAATATTTCATTATCACAAATCATTTTTTTTTTTTTTTTGCTTTGGCATTATATAGTGTAGATTGATGCCAAAAAAATGACATAAAACACTACAGGTAGCATAAGGTTGCAACATGACAAAATGTAAATAAATAAGGGACGTGAATATTTTTCCAAAATGGCGGCAATGGCTCTACAATCTATTTAGGCTTACGATGCTTTAAGTTAAATTGTATTACTTTAGCTCATTTTAATTAAACTGAACAAGAGGCAAAACTATTTTTTTGAGGTAAGGTTTGTTGTATAATGTCAATTGTCATTTTCACTTTGATGCAACATTATGTGTATAATAACCCCAAATCACAATTTCTCATTGAAGCAAAATCTGCCGATTACAAGAAGGCAAGCACAAACCTTTTCTCCTTTGTCATTCAGAGCAGATTTTCTGTAGCAGAAACAAGTCATGACTATAATCAAAGAGTATAGAAGTACCAAGAGGCGAAACTCAATAGAACGTTCCATTGCAACAAACGCACCCATGCGCAGAGCTGCAGCTTCGCCATTTTGGACTGAACGCAACACAGCTGTCGATACCGGTTCCAATTCAAAAGCGGTTAAGGGAACTAAATAGTAGTTTCTAGTTTTTAATATCTCTATAGCAGACATCCCAAGTCTCCCGGAAGTTCCCGCAAATTAGCTAAACTCTCCCGGGTGAGGGAGCGAAAGATAACACCAATTCAATTTTATTAGAAAAAGAGGTCTGAATTTTTTTTTACTGTAGACATAAAGAAAAATATTATGGATTCTCGATTTGTGATGCGGCTGCGAGCTATAACGCACATATATGTGCTCTTTTTCTGTGTTTATTAGAGGTTGAATTCAATTCAAATACTGCCAAACCACCCATACTACCTCTGAATAGGATGTCTACTTCATAAATTGTATGAAAGTTATGGAAATACATGGTTCATCATTCACAACATATATGAAAATAGAGGTGCCCTTATATGGTCAGTAAGGAAGCTTGGCTGTCCATCTAGTAAAAAAGTTTGGTAGGCCTACTTTGCCAAAATAAAATCTTGCTGAAAGCTAATTTTTTGAGATATCAACCTAAATTTGGAACACAACTTGTTCAGATTTTTTGCTTTTCATTTTCTTGCAGTTATAGAGTGAATATATTTTGTAATATATATATTTTATATCAAATATAATATTATGCAAATCAAAATACAGGTGATGGTTTTCCTGCTGGACATCACTGCCTGACGCACCTCCTCCAGTGCCTTTTGAACTGGTGTGCCGTGACACCTCACTGATCACTTCCGTGGGCCTGAACGGGTCATCAGCTGGGGACCACCACTCATCGACGTTTCGCTCCTTTAACCCCAGTACGCCTCGTGGTGGCGGAGCGATGGCAGGGATCTCTCCCTGCCACCCCCTGCTGATGCCCTAGGTGTTTGCCCCCCAACTCTTCTCCTTCCTCCTTAGCCACAGCCAGAAGCTGCCTTTCTCTGCCTCCTCTGCCAACTCTTTCATGGCTTTCCGATGCCTCGCTCCTGTGCATCCCATGTCGCGGAGTAGGCGAGCGGATGAGGAACCTACAAAGCCCCTACACCCCACTTCCACAGGGCAGATAACGGCTTTCCAGCCCGCCTCCCTGCTCTCTGCCGCCAGATCTGAGTACTTGGCTCGCTTCCGCTCATACGCAGCCTCCACACCTCCCTCCCATGGTACAGTGAGTTCCACAAGGAGGACGGTCTTGCACGCCTCTGACCACATGACGAGGTCTGGCCGCAGGGATGTTTCCACTATCTCCCTGGGGAACTGGAGCTGCTTTCCCAAGTCGACCCTCATGGTCCACTGATTTCCCGGTGAAAGGAGCCTTGCTATATCTCTCTGGCGGGAGGGTCTGACACTCTCTCCAGCCCTCGCGAATTGGATGGAATGTCGTCCTCGAGCGGAAGGTCTGCTGTTCGCCTCCTTTCTGCATGACTCTAACACCTCTGCCAGCTTCTTCAGTACTTGGTCATGTCGCCACCTGTAGCGGCCTTGGGACAATGCTGTCGTGCAGTGTTGCTGGTATTACAAAGGGAACAGGTCTCTTCGGCACCAAACCATTGGTGGAGGTTTCGGGGACAAGGCAAGGTGTCATAGGTTGCTCTGATCAGGAAGCTGAGCCTAGCTTGGGGGATCTTCCATAGGTCGGACCATGACATGGACCTGTCAGTGAGACCTTCCCATGCCGTCCAACGTCCTTGCCGGCCCTGGGACACCGCTTTGATGTTAAGGCGTTCATACTCAGCTCTTGCCACTTCCGCCACCACCAAGGCTTTTTTATGTAATAATATTAGGCTATATTTTTACATTTGTACATTTTAATAAACTCTGTTTCATTTTCATAATTGATTTCACTTCAACAATAATCTGGCTTAACTAATAATGTCTTCTTTAAAACAAGACCAACCATAGGTCTAACGTTAACGCATTCTGTTTGGATTTAGTGATAACAATGAATTAATAAAGCGGTCATTTGCCAGGTTAAGTGTTCATACTCTGAAAATATGCGATTTAAAAAGCCCATTTCGAGTCTTGACTCAATATTGACCAAATACATAACGTTAGCAAACTGTTACTGGGTTTACTGGTTACTGGTTAACGTTATGGGATAGTTACAGCACCTGTGATCATTGACGTTAGCTCACTTTAACGTTAATAAAACCCTTTTCTACTTTACCTCTCTGTATCTTTGGGGAATCTATGAAATGCTAAGTTATTGGTTGTACACTGGTAGTTGTTGCAGTTGATGGCAGAACACTGTTTTCTTAGGTTCCAATAATTTCCAGAAAATAATTTCCAGACATATGTACAGTTATAGTTGTATATAGTTGTATAGTTGTTCTAACGGTAAAGCCGTTTGGTTCAGTCCAAAATGGACTGCGCGACCGCAGCGACATCTAGCGATTGTTGTCAAAACTGCAACGGAGTTTCGCCTCTTGTTACTTCTATACTCTTTGCTATAATGACTGCCCTCTATAAGGTCTGATGCAGTCATAGTGCGCATGTGTCGAATGTGCCCATCTAGAGCTTTATTGGAAATTGTATATTGGGTCATTGTAACTCAGTTAAGTACAAAAAAAACATTCCCTTGTTTTATGTTAAATAAACCTGATTGAATTAGGTTACAGCAACAAAATTTGAATTTACAGGTAGAATCAGTTATAAATACTTCCTTAAAGCAACAACTGCACATATATTTTTTTATAGTGCATGTTTATGTAAAAAAAAATTGCATGTTTTCTAATGTAAAAATAAATAACTTGCTCATCATAAATTATATCCTTGGATGTATTAAGTCCCTCAAAATAAAACCAAAACCATAGTTTTGCTCTTTTTCTGAGATAAATTCTTTTCTCAATTTCTCAATTCTTCTAATTATTTCTCAACGCATCCCAAATTTTCTAATGTGGACATGTGAATCTACTGTTGCTGAAACCTTGTTACTACCAACTGACGTATTTACACGGGTTCACTGCTTATGTATTTCTATGTATGTGTGAAACAGAACCAAGAAAAAAAAAGTAGTGGGGACTGAAAGTATTGGGGATTGAAATTGTTGTTCAACGATTGTTTATTTCTTAATTTGATTAATAATTAATAATATTGTTTTTGTAATGATTTGTTTATCATTTCTCCCCTGTTTAGGTTGGCACACTGTAAGCTCACCGATCAGTGCTGTGAAATTATGTCTTCAGTTCTACAGTCATCAAACTCCTCCTTGAGAGAGCTGGACCTGAGTAACAATGGTCTGCAGGATTCAGGAGTGAAGCTGCTCTGTGCTGGACTGAAGAGTCATCTAAACTGTCAACTCAACATACTGAGGTACTTGAGGGTCTGTGAAAAATAACCACATAAGGACATATCGTGGCAAACTTATTCTGAAATTATTCTTATTCAAGGATTATTTCTCACTGCATCCCAAAATTAAAATAAATGAATCTGATCATTCTGATAAAACTTCATGCATTTGAGTTGATGTGGGTGTTGACTCTTTGTATGAATTGCCTCAGATCATTACCATAAGAATAGCTTAGGCATGTTCACATTAGCAGGAAGCTGACACAAGAGACGGGTACATCTCTCTCTCTCTCATACAGATATATTAGTTTTTGTTTTGAATTCATAATTTATCCTATGT
Source organism: Phoxinus phoxinus (assembly GCF_949152265.1). Taxonomy (NCBI): domain Eukaryota; kingdom Metazoa; phylum Chordata; class Actinopteri; order Cypriniformes; family Leuciscidae; genus Phoxinus; species Phoxinus phoxinus. The sequence continues at coordinate 49,293,059 of NC_136876.1, forward strand.
ATCTATAGATATATTGCTCATGTTTATGTGACAAATATTTGCTGAGTTTTGTTTAATTTTTGTGACGCACTGCAGAAAAAAGTTCACAGAGATGGCAGAAAACATCTTGTGTGTTTTTTGATTTTGATTGCAAATGGACACAAATGAAATATTACCATAAACTAAATAAATTACCGTATATACCCGAATATAAGACGGGTTTTTGTCCTAAAAATAGACTGAAAAATGGGCGGTCGTCTTATATTCGCGATATAGACAAAATCACGGGGGGAAAGGGAGAAAGAACAACGGAATTAATATGAAATAGTGACTGAAACAAGACCCATTAAGACAGAACCAGCTTTCCCTTCCAATATGTTAATCTGCACACAAATCCTGATAATCGAGCCGTCGTCTGATGAAATCAAATACACATAAGATAAAAACAATATCTGTTCTGTGATTTTGGCTATACTTGCATCTAAAATTAGAGAAGCAACATAATATCTGTGTTTAACTGAATTAAAACGCTGCTCCTCGAGACGCAGAGCGAGCGAGCGAGAGAGAGGTGCACGCGAGTCACGCGGCAGAGAGGAGCAGCGTTTTAATTCAGTTAAACACAGATATTATGTTGCTTCTCTAATTTTAGATGCAAGTATAGCCAAAATCACAGCACAGATATTGTTTTTATCTTATGTGTATTTGATTTCAGAGCGAGAGAGAGAGAGAGAGAGAGAAAGGTGCGCGCGTGTGCTGGAAGAGAGAGAATGAATAATCAGTGCAATTTTCAAATTCAAAATCTATTTTTGTCCCAAAAATAAGTCTGGAAAATGGGGGGTGTTGTCTTTAATTCAGGGTCGTCTTATATTTGGGTATATACGCTAGTATTTAAAGTCGTTTGCTCCTATGTGAAAAAATCCACCAAAAGGCACCGGTATGTCTGTCGACCCCAGAGGGTTAATTCTTTTAGATTTTATATGTAAAAATAGTGTTTTTTTATTTTGAAATGATAACTTACAATTAGATCCTTAAGATAATTTGTAGCTGATAATTTGCACATTTTACAACACTGTGATTTCATTGAAATCAATCACCAGTAATCACCAGAGGTCACCAGTAGATGAAGCACACTAACATGGTCACTTACTGTTGTTGTAGATTATCTCAGTGTTTGGTGACAGAAGAAGGTTGTGCTGCTCTGGCATCAGCTCTGAGTTTAAACCCTTCACACCTGAGAGAGCTGGATCTGAGCTACAATTACCCAGGAGAATCAGGACTGAAGCTGCTCTCTGATACTCTCCACCATCTGGACAAACTCAAGTATGTTAAGTAATATAAAAATAATCCTGTCTAGTGTGATTGGTTTTGTTTTTTTAAAGGGTTAGTTTACCAAAAAATGAAAATACTGTCATTATTTACTCACCCTCATATCGTTTCAAACCCGTACGACTTTCATTCATTTTCAGAGCAGAAATGAAGAATTTTTTTATACAATCTGAGAGATTTCTGTTCCTCCAGTGACAGTGCTACCACTTCAACGCTTCAAAAAGTTCATAAAGAGATTGTGAAACTGTTTAGTTTTAGTTAATCCAAATTTTCTGAAGAGACATGATCGCTTTATATGATTAACCGATTTAATTTACTCTTTTATTCACATATAAACATTCATCAACACACACATCAGTTATGCTAAACGGAAGCTCAAAAATGTTTGCTTGATGTGTGAGAACCAATGAGGGTTTTTCTTGTGTTACGCAGCACATTTGAGCTTTGGCAAGAACCAGTGAGGTTCATTCTCGTGTGTTACGTAGAACATTTGAGCTTCTGCAAGAACCAATGAGGTTCATTCTTGTTACGCAGCACGTTTAAGCTTCGACAAGAACCAATGAGGTTCAAGAATATGTGAAATAAGCAATAGATCTAAGGTTATAGAATTTAAATATTGTTTTAATGAAGTTGCGCACCTTGTACATAAAGACACTGTAGACATCTAAGTTTAGAACGAAGATGGAGAATAAATTATAAATGTGTGTGGAGAAACTGAGATAGAAAATAGCATAGTTCCTGTTTATACAGAACTTTATATAACATTTTTGGTTTAAAACCACAAATATCATAACTTTTATGTATAGGTAGTTTCTAGTCTAGTATAGGTCGTCTATATGTTATGGGAAGAAGGAGGAGAGAACCCGGTTGAACAATCATCAGATTTTAATAAAATAAATTAACAAATACAAAAACGAAAGTAAAGACACCACACATGATAAAACAAAACATCAAATAAAACTCAGGCCTGGCCTCTCTTGATCTCCACTGTCGTCGTTCCTCCTTTTATGCTTCCGCTCCTCCGTGAGAGATACGAGACCGGTGCGTTGCGCAGGTGTCGCTCATTAGTAATCACGCCAACAGCCTCGCGCCATTCTCTCACGGCCATCGGCCTCGTCCTGCTCGCCACACTGAGGTTTTTGTAGGCAATTGAATCACTGTTTTACGGCTGATCAAATTAATCGACCAGTGATAATTTTAATGGGCCATTACTGGTTATTAATTGCTCTGGATATTATTAACCTAAGTATAGTAAACTACCAATGATTAACCAATTAACCAATTATTTCATTCACACCGTGAGCAGGAGCGCCATGCCAGCAGCAGTGAAGCGGGTCCAGTGAAGCACAGAGGCTATTTTTGCTGCACTGCTCACGCTCAATTAAAGTGAAAGCACACTTTTGATGGACAAAAAAAGTATTGTAACGTCTGAAGAACGACAGACAAGACAGGCTTCATTCCTGAACTTTTATTCGGAACACAAGAACAACTTTCTCTCTACCCTGCCTTTTCCAAACTCACCACATTAACCCTATAACTGCCGGTGCAAAATAAAACGACAATTTCACAACAATTATAAAGAGTCTGTGCGCTACAATATGATTTCCCACAAAAAGTGCTCAAAATGCACAGAATAAGCTTGTCTAATGTGTTTTAACAAGAACTGGAGTATGTCATAAAATAAAATGAAGAATTAAAAATATTTATAGAAGATTTACCCATTTAATCTTGTTTTTAATATGTCAGTGTGGGTGAAAGTATGGTGTATTATAAAAAAACTAAAGTAAATTAGCCAAAAAATATGATAGTATAATCTTTCTTATAGTTAATATGTAATACACAGACAGGTAGCCTATATAGGCTTTAGCTCTACCTAAATCAAACCCGAGTTTACTGTCTTGTAAACAGACCGAAGTATGACTGAAACGACATGATCTGAGCAGTTTTCTTGGTTGTGTTTGTTGTTCACCATTTACATGCGAATGTTACACCTCTTTCAAGACTATCAAGTTTATAAAAACAAATACTGTATAGTAAAAATGCTCACTTATATATATAGCTTTGGAGCCGCTGCTGTGACGCTGTACAAACGCTTCCAGTGTGAATACTTGCATGCGTCTGCAGCTTTAGTAATTATGTAGTTGGGAAACGGCCGAAATTAGCATGTGCGCAACAGAACGCCGTTGCCGTTGTATCAGCAGCTGCTGCTTAAAGTCCCTATTATCAGTCATGTACACTCGCATGGTGCACTGAAGATGAAACGCGCACTTTATTTTTTTATGGTTTTCATTTGGTAGTTAAAAAACTAAAACATTATTCCAACATGAGGTTTCGTGTCACCGTCAGTCTTTAACATCAGGGCAAAACTAGGTTATGCTGATTAAGACAACTAGTCATCGGCATGCACTGACTAGTTCTATGTGGTAGCAACAAAACAAAAAAAAGATTGCGACCAACTGAGAAAGTTGGTAGCACCAGTGCAACCAGTGGAAAAGTTAGTCTTGGAGCCCTGCGCTGATTTAAAGTGTACACTATTTATCAGCATGGTAACAAGATTGGCAGTTTAAGTCATTAATCTGTGTAACCACAAATCACTTGTTTTAACTATTTGTATACAAACTAACACATTGAGATTGCTGAAAGAAAATGAAGAAATGCGTTTAAAGAAAGTGAACAAATGAAATCCCAAATTTCTATGAAATTAAATGGATTGTATTCTTGAAATGGATGTAAACTGTGTTTATGAAATAAGAGAAAGAACAAGAAAGAAAGAAGGAAAGAGACAGAAGAGATTGTGTTCACTAGGAGTGGGAATCTTTTGGAATTGTATTTAATTTATTGTCTTTGAAGCCCTCGATCCTTCTTATATATAAGAGAACCTGCGCCTCGATTGATAATAAATACAACTCGTAGGTGTTTGCTGATTCAACTTCAATTTAAGTTTTGTTGAATTATTATTTTATTTATTTATTACTTTATTAATCTTTTTGAATCTCACAAGTATATTTTTATATCTACATTTTTATTCATAATAAATTACATTTCCTGCATTTAATTGTTTAGGATATTGTTAATACTAGTTATATTGTTCATATTTGTTCCTCTGGTTCAGTTTTGTCAGTTTATTATATTGTGTTTTTATGGGGCTTGTTTAGTTTTTTTGTGATATCTGGCAACCCTTCAGTGCAGCTTTTAATAAAAAGAGGGAAGACAGAAGAAGAGAAGACTGTGCAGCAGCTGCTGTTTCTGCACTTATTTAATAATGTAGTTTAAATTATACACACCTTATAACTGCATTATTATTTTACTGAGATGCCGCAGCTCAGCCTTTCATGTTCATCTCTCACAGCCTGAGCGCTCTTTTGCATCATCAAAAATCTCAGTCATTCATTAATATCGTTTACACTGGCACAAAAAAATCTATATTTGACTCACATCTGACACAGATCGGAATTTGTTGCACACTAAACACAAAAATCCGCACGATATTAGATTTTTTCTTATCGGATCTCAGCCACTTCCAAATGTGGATTTAAATCAGATACAAATCCGATATCTGGACATCCGAGCTCCGTCTAAACACACATATCCGATTCACCTTTGAATTTAAGCCACTACAAGGCGAGGACGACACGTTTATTCACAAAGATATATATATTTTTTAATGTTGTATTATGAGGCAGACGTGCTGTGTGCGCTCGCTCACAGCTTTTTATTGAGGTGGGAACTTTATATTTATCTTTGTAAAGAAAAAAGAATTGTGCGAACACCGAAACATTCAGGAACTGGTTTTATAACCTCTGACTGTGACTTCAATAAATAAAACCGCTTCACTACTGAAAGCTACATTAGGCCTATATTTCTCTGTAATGTTCGCGTGCAAATCTGCGGGTGATCCGGGCTCGCCAATCTTTATGTGTGAAATGCTAAACGACGCATCAAAAACGCTCGCTGACACCTCGCCGACGCCAGACAAATATCTAGCATGCTAAATATCTGGAGCTGTCGGCCGACTCGATAGCCTTTGGTGTCACATGTCGCGATAAACAACAGCCAAGCTTGTTATCACATTACACAAGCCTTTTGTATTTGAAACCATCGTTGCCAAACCACAACACGAGCAGCCAGCTGATTTTTCATTATAAACATGTTTTACTCACCTCACACTCTCTCTGACAGACAATCCCTGCCCGCGTGTGCTTATCCATCCTTTCACCCATTTTCTTTTTTTTCTTTTGTCGGGGGTTCTAAACAGATCATTGTGCAAATAACTTCTTTTTTTTTTTTTACAAGCCAATTTTGTCCCGGCGTCCATTTTCGAATAGACAACTCATATTTCGCGTCATTTCCCATTCCACTTCTCGCGTGTGTTTTCGTGACAAAACATGGTTGGGGGACCGGGTAGAGCCGTTGAGTTGTTTGACAGCTTGTGTAGTGCGTAACCCCCTTTTGCAGATCATGTTGAACACCACAACGACTTCAAGACTCCAGAGCAAGTCATGTAGTCTAAACAGCACAGCAATCTGCCGACATTTAAAGTTGTGTAGTGAATTAGGCATTACCGTCTCTAATTCAGCGCATATGTCTGTTCCCTTTTCAGAGCGCCATCAGTCAAATCCATTCCACTTGAGGAATGGCCTAATAAACAAAACTCCATTCCGCGTTTTAGCTACAGCGTTGATTTACATGCTGCTGCTCAAATCCATTCCATTTGGCCCATTCAGAGTCCCACTAAAGCCTTACTTTCAGGCTAGACGAGCGCACAGAATGTGCATGTGCTGTCCTAAGAGCGAGTCTCAGGTTCCTATAGGAACCGGAGCTTCTAACAGATCAATGCAGTGACTCAATGACTTTACCAATCAGAGATTGGCTCTTTTACTTAGAAGGCGCGAAAGTAATAAGATAATAATCCTTTATTAGTCCCACAGTGTTTTTTTTTTTTTTTTCAATGTTCAAAGTGATAAACTTTCTTGTTTTTTTGTAAAATTCGTTCAGTATGATACACCACCTTTTCTTCTAACAACACTCCGTACGTGTTTTGGAACTGAAACTATTTGTTGAAGTTAACGTTTTTTTCTTATTAATAAATTACCATAAGTACTCAGTCTGAGTACTCCGTACTCAACAGCCTGTTGTCTCTGTTGTTGTATTTTTTGCTTCATAATGCACCACACATTTTAAATAGGAGACTAGGTCTGGACTGCAGGCAGGCCGGTCTACCTGAACTCTTTTACTATGAAGCCTTTCCAACGTGATGTAATACGTAGCGCATCTCAGAGATAATACAAGATAGGCATTTGTGGTTAAGTATATATATATATTTATTTTTTAGTAAATGACCGATCGTTTCGCTGGATAAGAACCTTATTTCTCGACTGGGATCATGTAGAGACTTTGAAGCTGCATTGAGACGGACATTTGAACCTTCTTTGAACATTGGGATAGATGGTTGATTTAGAAAAATCCTGGAATGTTTTTCTCAAAAACCTTAATTTATTTTCGACTGAAGAAAGAAGGACATGGATATCTTGGATGACATCGGGGTGAGTAAATGATCAGCACTTTTTTTTTTTTTTTAAGTGAACTAATCCTTTAAACAAAACCTGAATTAGGCGGCGTTCACATATCGCGTCTAAAAACGTGTGGAAAGCCCGCGCGGCCGCACCGCTTTCTCCTCCTTTCCACAAGCGATTGCTCTCCCGTGGCGTCTGTCGTTGCTATGCAAACATGAACTGCGCTCTCCATGATGACGAGGAACTATCAGCAAAGGATTAATTAATTTCTAGCCCTTGGATTAGCTTTACTACTAGATATATTTATGGAGATGAGAAATAAAAACCCGCTCTGTACAGCTATGATGAGCTGTTCGGCCGAGCTTTCCATGTTGTTGTGCTGCGCTTGCGGCATTCTGAAAAGTTGAGATTTTCATCTCGTCGTGGCAGGCGCGCTTGGAAAAACAATCGTGCATGTTCTAAAAAATAAATTCAATAAATATGCATACATGTACACCATACCTGTCAACATTTGGGTACTGAAATACGGGAGATCTGAACGGGGGGGGGGGGGGGGGGGGGGGGGGGGTTCCTTGGTTAGAAACAAAGAAAATTATGTGATTACTCACGATCAAAAAACTTGTTTTTTATATATTTTATAATGTCATAATTTCACATTTAATCTCCAAATTAATGTAGAAACAACAAAGACAGTATATTTTTAATATTTGTCTAAAAGGTAGGAAATATACAGAAATTGTATAAAGTTATCAAACAGTTTGCACTGCATAAATGTTAAATTATACATAGATTAATCCTTATTAAAGTTACAAATGTTCTTTTGTCAAGAGCAGTGAGTGTTTTTCTCTGTTCCCTGTGTTCTTTGATTAACTTTACTGACAGAAAGATTTTTTGGCTACTGTGTCTTTAAGAGCAGCCGCCGCTGACAGAGACGCGGATCTCACACGCGCATCATTCTCTCACAACTCTTCTTTATGTTCATTTAAAACTATTTAACTAATTTAAGCGTGCTCAGTCTGCTCTTATGAGGATAGGATACTCGACAAAACGGACATTTTTGCAGAATTGTGTGTTAGTTCGGTCAACTTCAAGCCGAAAGAGAACTCGATTCTGGCGCTCAATTTGTCTTTGCGTGAATGGTTTAAAAGTATTTGCAAGAATACAAGCGCATCATATAATGTAACGCCAGCCAAAGGATGACAGAAAAAACGGATGCTGCGTTAATTACGTGAAATATTTACCACGGAGTCTTCTCCTCCCATTTCTACCAGTGATCGCTTTATTCAACTTCCCGCGTCGATCTGCGCACGTCAACAGCGCTGCTGAGTTGTAGGTTGCCAGGTTGAGCTCACAAATGGGTTGAAATGTGTATGATGTGTTGATTGCGCGAGAAGGATGGGTTTCATACAAGATCTGGCTACTGGGCAACCTTGGAATAATATATTGATGTGATTATTCATATAACAACGTTTGGGAACACAAATTACGGGAGTTTCACGGGAGAAAGGACAAAACGGGAGGGGGCGGGAGATGGGTGTGAAATACGGGAGAGTCCCGGTGAAAACGGGAGTGTTGACAGGTATGATGTACACTAACATTTACACTCACAGCTCCAATGTTAAAACCTGTAAAATACAAATCTAAAGTTGAATTTAGAGATTTGCACTCTCAAATGATGTCACAAAACACATGTCCTCGGGGACTAACGTGACTTAACGCGTCTTAACACATAGACAGGGATATTAAAATAAATAAATGATAACTCCGTAAATACCATACTAATTAAAAATAGCTTACTATGTACAGTTAAGCGTTTTCCTCCCATAGAAACCTGGTAGAAAACCCTTAATTAGCTTAAGGCATTAAGACAGTGGTAATTAAAAGACCAAACTCAGTAAAACAGATGAGCCCAGAATGATGAAATAAAGCAGATTTGTGTGCAGGGTGTCACTTAATTAATGTTGCGAGAGATTGGAATAGTTCTCACTCTGTGTTTATGTGTGACGAAGACTCAGGCTGAGTAGGATCCATATGCAGCTTTATTACAATCGGTGCAAGCTCAGTGTACAAACAGGCGTGGGTCAAAATACCAGGGCGAACAACAATATCAGAGACAGAACAACAAACGTGGTCAAGGCTGGCAAAAGTTCAAGGCAGGCAGAGAACAGCAGAAGTGGGAGTCCAAGTAAAACAGAGATCAGGGGCAGGCAGAGAAGAGTCGTAAACGGTAAACCAAGGCAGAGTCCAAACACAGGCAGAAGATACAATAATCAGATAATGCTCAGAAATGCAGCCGGGGCAAACAAGACTTCGCAAATTGTGCATGAACAGGCAGGGTTTAAATAGTCTGGTGATGAAGATCAGGTGTGCAGTAATCAGTCCCAGTCTGTGGCTTCTTGGGAAATGTAGTTCAAAGCCCACGCTAATATTCAGGAGAGTGAGACCTCCGGTGGCCGACAGAGGGTTCTTCACTGGCGTTCGTGACAGAGCCCCCCCCCCCCCTGCGAGCGGCTCCTGACGCGAGAGCACATCCGACGTCGGGGTCTTCCTCGAGGTCGTGGGGCTGGTCTCTCCGGGTGGGTCCTATGAAATTCAACGATGAGATTGGGGTCGAGGATATCATCCTCATTGACCCAGGACCTCTCCTCCGGACCGTACCCCTCCCAGTCTACCAGATACTGGATCTGGCGTCCCCGACGTCTGGAATCTAGCAAATCTCGCACTTGAAATGCCTCCTCGCCATCCACGATCATGGGTGGGGGGCCTGAGTCACCGCCTTCCTCCACCCTCGGACCACCGGCAGGTTTCAGCAGAGAGACATGGAACGTAGGAGAAATACGATAAGTGGCTGGTAATTCAAGGCGGTATGACACAGGATTGATTTGTCTCACAATTTTGAAAGGACCCACATACCTGGGACTGAGTTTCTTGCAGGGTAAGCGAAGACGGAGGTTTTGGGTTGACAGCCACACCCACTGTCCAGGAGTGTAGTTGGGACTGGGGCGGCGATGGCGGTCAGCTTGCTCTTTACCCCTGTTTTTGGCACGTTGTAGGTGGACATGCGCTTGATTCCAAACCGCCTCACTTCGTTGAAACCAGTCGTTCACAGCAGGTACTTCAGATGGCTCTCCGGACCATGGGAAAAGTGGGGGTTGAAACCCCAGAACGCACTGAAAAGGTGTTAATTTAGTGGAGGGTTTGAGAATTGAGTTCTGTGCATATTCTGCCCAGGGAAGAAAGCGGCTCCAGTCGGATTGATTCTGCTGACAATACATTCTGAGGAATTTGGTGAGCTCTTGGTTTAGTCGTTCTGTTTGTCCGTTGGACTGGGGGTGGTAACCTGACGTGAGACTTATATTGACATTAAGTAATCGAAAGAAGGCTGTCCAAAACCTTGATGTGAACTGGGAACCCCTGTCGGAGACAATGTCTTCCGGAAGACCATAATAGCGAAATACAAAGTGGAAGAGGTGTTCTGCGGTTTCGAAGGCTGATGGGAGCTTAGACAGTGGTATTAGTCGACATGCTTTGGAGAAACGATCAATGACAGTTAGTATGGTGGTGTTACCCTGAGAGACTGGTAGATCGGTGACGAAGTCAATAGCGATGTGGGACCATGGTCGTTGTGGAATGGGTAGGGGTTGTAGTAATCCTGCTGGTAGTTGTCTGGGGGTCTTTGCTGCAGCGCAGGTGTGACAAGAGTTCACGAACGTGCTGGTGTCTGTCTGTAAGGTCTCCCACCAGAACCGGTTTCTTAGTAGTTTAACTGTGGTAGTGATGCCTGGGTGGCCAGAGCTTGTGGAGGAGTGCACCCAGTGGATTACCTTTTCTCGTAGTCCTAGGGGAACAAAGGTTCGGTTGAGAGGGCATTCCGGAGGTGGTGGGTGCTGTGCGTGAGCCTGAGTGATTTCGGACATGATGTCCCACTGGACTGGAGCTATTATTAGAGAGGGTGAGATGATGGGGTCAGGAGAGGGATTTTGAGGATTGGAGTCATATTGGCGGGATAATGAGTCAGCTTTGATGTTCTTTGATCCTGGATGATAAGTGATTGAAAAGTTAAATCGAGTGAAGAACAGGGCCCATCTGGCTTGTCTGGGGTTTAGTCTTTTGGCTGAGCGTAGGTATTCCAGGTTTCGATGATCTGTTAATACCAGAAAAGAATGTCTAGCCCCCTCTAGCCAGTGACGCCATTCTTCAAGTGCTGCTTTCATGGCTAAGAGTTCACGATTGCCCACATCATAATTCTGTTCAGCGGAGGAGAGTTTTCTAGAGTAGTAGGCACATGGGAAGAGTTTGGGTGGATTACCTTGGCGTTGAGAAAGTATGGCTCCAATGCCAGTGTTGGATGCGTCAACTTCCAACACAAAAGGAATGTTGGGGTCAGGATGATGCAGAATGGGAGCAGAGGTAAACCGATTCTTTAGTTCATTGAAGGCTTGAATGGCGTCGGTAGCCCAGCGAAGCTTGGTGATTCCCCCTTTTACCATAGCAGTGAGCGGAGCGGCAACAGAGCTGAAATTTCTGATAAATCTTCTGTAGAAATTGGCAAATCCCAAGAATCTTTGTAGTTCCTTTACTGTAGTAGGTTGAGGCCAATTTAGAACTGCTCGTACCTTCCCCTCGTCCATAGACACTCCTTCAGGACTGATGATGTAACCAAGGAAGGAAGTTGAGGATTGATGGAACTCACACTTTTCCGCCTTGGCATACAGTTGGTGGTTTATGAGACGTTGCAAAACTGCCCGGACCTGCTTGATGTGTTCCTCCATGGTGTCTGAGTAGATCAAGATATCATCAATATATACGATTAGGCACTGGTTTAGCATGTCTCTGAATATGTCATTGATGAAAGATTGGAACACCGATGGACTATTGGACAGACCGAATGGCATAACGAGGTATTCGTAGTGCCCGCTACTGGTTGAGAATGCAGTTTTCCATTCATCCCCTTCTCAAATGCGTATGAGGTTGTAGGCGGAACGTAGATCGAGCTTAGTATAAAATTTGCCAGTTCTTAGTTGTTCCAAGGCTGCAGGAACCAGTGGCAATGGATATCTGAATTTGACCGTTATATCATTTAGACCACGATAATCAATGCAAGGACGAAGACCCCCATCCTTTTTTCCCACGAAGAAGAATCCCGCTGCTGCTGGTGAAGTGGATGGACGAATGAAACCCTTAGCCAGTTCTTCTTCAATGTATAATTTCATTGCGTTAGCCTCAGGTTCGGATAGTGGAAATATTCTACCTCTAGGAGGTGTTGTATCAGGCAATAGTTCGATGGCACAGTCACTGGGTCGATGTGGTGGGAGTTGTGAGGCTTTGGTTTTACTGAACACCTCCATCAAGTCAGCATACTCAGGAGGTACATGTGGTGTTGTGTTGAGCTCGTGGGTTGTGGTAGTAGTTTTTACCGGTATCAGGGTGATTGGCTTCAGGCATTTGGAGTAGCAGGTGGGATCCCACAATATGATTTGTTTTTCACGCCAGGAAATTTGTGGATTGTGGTCCTGCAGCCAGGGTAAACCAAGGATGATTGGGTTGTGTGGAGAGTGGATGACGAAGAGACGTGTTGTTTCAGTGTGTAGGGCTCCAACTTGTAGAGTCAGGTCAGTGGTGGTGTACAGTACATGGCCAGTCCCCAGGGGACGCCCGTCTAGTGCGGCCACTGCCAAAGGAGAGTCACAAGGGATTAGTGGTATCTTATACTGTCGAGCTAAACCTTCGTCAATAAAATTGCCAGCAGCCCCAGAGTCTAGTAAAGCCTGAGTGGTGATCGTTTCAGACTGACAGGTTATTTTAACTGGTAACTCGACACAATTATTGGTTTGTATGGCAGAAATCAGCAAACTCACCCTGCGGTTGTGTGTCTGAGAGGGTCGAGTCGGGCAGTCAGCTCTCAGATGTCCTGCTTGGCCACAGTATAGGCAAAGGTGGTTTCTGATGCGGCGTTCACGTTCCTCTGTGGAAAGATGAGTTCTCCCGATTTGCATGGGTTCAGAGTTGTCACTAGGTTGATTAATTTGGCTGAAAGAGCATGTAGGTCGGTTAGGTCTCCGAGAGCGAATAAGGTTGTCAATGCGAATGGCAAGGTCAATGAATTGATCTAGGGTTCTGTCTTCATCACGACATGCAAGTTCTGTCTGCAAATCAGAATTTAATCCTTGGCGGAACAGCAGTTTTAATGTGTCTTCCACCCACGTAGTTTGTGCAGCGAGAGTGCGAAATGTCAGAGCAAATTCAGCTGCAGTATCTCTTCCCTGACGAAGTGCAAGTAGTTGTTCCCCAGGATTCTTCCCTCCTTCAGCATGTTCAAACACTTCTCTTAAACGTTGAATAAAGTTAGTGTAACTGGTGCGCTCTAGTCCCTGGTTGTCCCAGACCGCTGTTGCCCACTCCAGTGCTTTTCCTGTGAGCAAAGAACACACTAAAGAGATCTTACTGTTATCTGTAGAGTAGAATGATGGTTGTTGAGCCAGGAAGATAGAACACTGCATAAGGAAGCCTTTACATTTGTTTGGGGCGCCATCAAACTTCTCTGGAAAGGCTAAACGAGGATTAGCAGACTGTGCACTGTGGGGTATTTCAATCGGTACCTGATTCGGCTGAGGCGTTGGAGCGGGTTGATTGAGACTTTGTACGGCTTTCACCAGCTCCTCAGTCATTGTGGTGAGTCGACTTAGTTGTTGATGGTGAATCGCCAGTTGAGTCGCTTGGGCAGAAAGTTCGCTGAGAACTGCTGGATCTGTAGGTGGCGAAGTCTTCTGTGACGAAG